>NW_016908927.1:30081-63596 GCF_001483705.2 Eufriesea mexicana
GTCACCACCTCGACCAGTGCACCTCACCCTGAAAGAGGGTTTCCTCCACTACCGACTTCGATCGGAGGACGTGCCTTCTTCTTCAGGGTGACCGATTCACGGACCAAGGGAACGCTCTTGGTCCAATCAGTCTTCAATTAGGGAACGTCCGGTCTTTGGCGAATTCCCGATTTTCTTTGAAACGGTCGCGAGGAAAATCGCGAAGGCAGTCTTTCGACTTTTTCATAGTCGTCTCTTTCGACTTCTCAGTCGGTCCTTTGACTCTCAGTCGTGTCTTTGACTTAGTCGCCTGCAGTCGCGACGCTACGAGTTCATCCGATCGATCTCTAACGTCCGAGAGGACCGATCGCCCTGACAGCACCTCTCCGTCCTTCGAGAAGTCTGTCAACCTTCTTGCTCGTGATCCACGAACCGCTACGCGACAATCCACGCAACCAGGATTGTCAACCGAAGGCAGTTCGACGGAACATCCTTGAAGCAGTTGCTCAATATTAATTTGACGGGCAACGTTCCGAGATCGCGAGACGCATTTACAACCCGTCGGAATTTGTACCGAGTTCAGTCGCGACACGACAATCCTCAAAATTGATTAGTATCAGTTCATACCTTGACTATCCAACATATGCACATCGCGAGTCGAATCTCCAAAATTAGTATTACCCCAATCGATAATTCCTTGAGATCCTTGCACTTTCCAATTCGAGATTATTGCTCATTTGGATTGCTATTCTTCAGAAATGCTTTTATCCTCTATGCTTTATACAGGTTCTTTCTATGTGTGAATTATAACGCAAAATGGATATACAGGGTGTTCCAGCAACCCGGAAGGGGATCGAGAAAGGAATAAAATTTTTTGATTCGAAGTTTTGATGACGAGAAAATCGACTTTGAATATCTACCAATTATATTCACCATAATGTATATACAGTGACTCGCGAAAGTATTTGGACACTAAGGTATGCCTGAATATCGGCAGTATGGTATTTTCTAATGAGTAATAGTAACGCCGAAACGGTACTTCAAGGATTAGTATATATGGAAAAGTAATTTCACACTTTCACTGTGTAAAGGAGAGGATAAGACTAGACAAAATACTGGTCTGGCTGGTCACGGTGTAATAGGACTACATTCCTTGGCAGGGTCATGCAGATAAAATTTTTATGTAGACAGAATTTTTATTATCGATCGAAATCTACAAGTAGAATCTCATAGAATTTTATGACGAAAAGTGAACAAGATGCATCGAGATTAAGTAAGGTAGAGCAACAAAATACTGCCGTGAACGCAGCAGCGTTCGACAGTGGCGCCGCGTCGTGAGACTCACTGGTACCTCGCGGTCCTACGATTAGTGTAAGTTAGTAGAATTTAAATAAATTTATTAGTTAATTTAAATAAATATTACCGCATGTTATTCCAATTGTGTAAAGATTCATTGCTTTCTGTTTATTCAAATTTATACTTCCTTGATATTTATAAATACCACATGTTCACCTAAGATAAGATGGAGAAACTATGTTTTAACCCTTTGCACTATAGTGACGAGTCTAACTCGTCACGAATTCTTCGTGCGAAATTTCGAGATCATAAGCTATACTAATCGTGCGACCATAATTATATTTCACACGTCTTAATATGTACAGTATTCTAAAAATTTCTTAAATTTGTACCTAATCCATGGGGTAAGTATATAGTGGGTAATTAAAATTAAATACTACTTCAACATATAATTTTTCGTAATTAATTGCAGTGCAAGGGGACTATATTAAACAATTAAAATAAAAATATAATTCACACATTTGTAACAGTTTACAAGTGTCCAACTGTTCAAATACTCATGCACGTTAGTGTATATATGTACATATATATAATATACCCATATTACGATACATTTCGATGAAATAAAATACTCATTCTTGCTACATGGCAAGTTTGTTGCATAAATTGATCCTGCAATCAATGTATTGTAGGGGAATTTACATTTTTATTCTTTGGATGTTCGTCTCAGATGGTTCATTCGATCGTGAAAGATGTGAACTTTCATACAGGACGATGCAAATGTTACAGGTCATAACTTCGCTATCGATGCATTTATGAAAATGAGCAACAGGAAAAAAATAATTTGTTCGAATAGTATACTGTATCTGTAGGATTTTAGACGCTTTTTGAAGCTAACAGTGCAAAATGGCGAAAGGACAAGTACAATGTAATAAGGTACAATGTAATGGAGAATTTTTGAAATATCTCGAGAATTATTCATTATTTTGCTATTGTACCCTAATTGTTTTTTTCTCAGAATGAACAGGGGAATCGGTCTGTTCCACAAATAATAAGGATTTTCTTAAAAAAAAAAAGATACAATTATTCATTTCACATATACCCTTGCACTTTAAAAAAATTAAAGGGCCTACAGGCATAGTGCTCTTCGAACTAATTATTTTTCCCCTTTGGCATTTTTTCATAAATGCATTCATAACGAAGTTACGACCTGTAACATTTGCGTGGTCTACCCTGTATACAGGGTGTCCCTAAAAGGTATGAACGAGGGAGCACCACGCAATTCCTCATAAGATATGAAAAATATATAATATGACTTCTCTTCGTTTGAAGTTAGTTTTTGAGGAAATCAAATTTCAAAATTCACTTTTTATATACATTAACACTAGCTTTACGGAACCCGTCAATTTGACGGAAGGGTTGCTCCAATTATACGATGCTAACAGATTTAGTTAACTTATATTAAGACTGTTAATATAATATATAATTGTTTTTAAATTAAACTAATCGTTAAAAAAAAGCACGTGGTTTCCTTTAGCTGTCAATTTGACAGCTGTCCTTAGAAATAGGTATACAGCGTTCGTAAGCCTAGTGTTAAATTAGGCTTGACTAGGTGTTGAGCCTTGGAAGGTCGTGCCGGTATTTTGTTCGGCCCTTGCTTGGAGTGGACCCAGAAGACCGTTAGGGTCTTCTGGCAGCCAGATTCTAATTGCTGTTTTAGTTCAAGTTCCGTGTCCTTTCTATCTTCATTTTCAATGCATTTTCAAACAATTCTTTATTTCCCTCGGGTCACCGGACACGAGGCATTCTTTAGCCATTAATGTTAGAAAGCAGGCAACAGCACTTAGGATTTGGCTGACAATAGGCCTGCAAAGAAAGGGACCAGGCCATGTGCGATGTCGCGACTTTCGGAGCCATAAAGTAACGGGTCCTTCAGGAAGGATCACGAATGTGCGGGTGGCCCACCAGCAACCCCCTTTGAGGGAGAGGCTTCCTCCACCGGCAGACCTGGTCGCGGAAGACGGTCCTCCCTTCTTTGGGGGCATCTGATTCGCGGACCGAGGGCCCACCCTCGGTCCTGTCAACCACCAATGGGAAAACCGATTTCCCTTTGGAAACCATGGGCTCCGAAAGATCGTGCATCGCACAAGTTAGTTAGGTCAGTACCAGTCAGTCAGCAAATAACATTCGAAGAGTTCATAGGAGTTAACCGGAACAATTACAAAATATACAGTCCACTAAAAACACAAGTTCCTCAAGAAATTTGGTTCGTCATTATCCGCCGCCAATTGCGGTCGACCTATTGACGATATACACTAGGTATATTTTTATTTAAGACATTGTTCAAAACAGAGTAGTTGTTATTGAGACCAATAGAATAATTTGTCCCACGATATCAGCTGATATAGCTGGATGACGAATTAAATCCATCAGAGTCAGATCAACGCAAATCACTAGTTGAATCCTACGTGGCTGTATCGAATGACACCATTAGACTCTGACCTATGAACCTCATTTATGTCTTTCTATTTCGTGAGATGATATCATGCGGTAGATCATTGTATTCGACTCAGCAAACGTTCTTATATTACGAATGATTCGATTATTTCATCGTTACATTTACAGGAAGATGTATTTCTGTCTTTTATTTCATTTGTCTCAAAACAGAATTTCACTTATTTATTTACTTTCTTTTTTGTTTTTTGTTTCAAAAAGAATTTCGTTTATTTGTTTATTTATTTCGTTTTATTTGTTTCGAAACAGAATTTCGCTTATTTGTTTATTTATTCCCTTTTATATATGTTCCAAAACAATATTTCGATTATTTATTTTTTTCTTTATTTCTTTTTATTTGTTTCAAAACAGAATTTCGGTTATTTATTTATTTTTATTTGTGTCGAAGCAGAATTTCTCTCATTTGTTTATTTATTCCCTTTCATCTATTCCAAAACAAAATTTTGCTTATTTATTTTCTTGTTTATTTCTTCCAAATGAGAATTTCACTAATTTGTTTATTTATAAAAGAATTATTTTGGAATTAAATATTCATGTATTATATACGCAGTTAGAGCTACAATTATCGACCTGTAATTTGTATCTGAATATTGTGTGCATAATTGATATTAATTAAAATGATGTGAAAATAAAAGAGTATAGATAATTACTATCTTATTTGAATAACAAGCAATTGCAGAAGTAAAAAGTCTGCAACGAGATGTTTTTCACACCTTTGGTATTTCCAGTGCCAATTATTTATTGCATAACTATTTATGCATAAATATCATTTACGCCAACTTCTATATCATATAATTTTTGGAAGATTATTTTGTTGACAATTTCATCCTAATCCCTTAATATTTCAACAAATCCCCGTTATTTAACACATTTTCCATGGATATCGTTCAAAGTTTGGAATTTTGAAAATAAACTTTCAATGCGATAAGAAATATGAAATAAAAATGAAAAGTTATATTTTAACATAATCCTTAATAATATTTTTAACGTTAATTTTTATATTACCAAGTTTTTATATTTCAAACGTTCCTCTATGGGTAACATAATATACAGGGTGTCCCATTTAAATTGGCAAGACAAAAAATTCTATAGTCAACTGATATAAGGAAAACAATCTGTGGTACTTTCAGCTGTAAAATACAAAAATACTAAATACTAAGAAATTCAAAAATAAAAGAAATAAATCCAAAAATACTAAAAACTAAGTTGCCCTATCCTTTTTAATCACTCGTTTATAAAGTTTTTCGACGCAATTTAAATGCATATAGGCACCCTATAGGACATTCACCGCATAAATATCTTTTCGAACAAAAAGATAGGAGATATTTGTTATTGTATTTTTAATTTCGAAGTGACCTATATACAATTTTTCAATTTTAACGAACGTTATTGTAGCATTTCGATTATCTTAATATTTTTAAAAAAATTTTTCATAAAATATCGTTCTCCTTCGCGTTTAGCAAAGAAGACAGTTAAAATATTCCGGTTAAAATGAGAACACAGGTATAATAAAAAGCAGGTGAACGAGTTTCAATTCTTGCGAATGAAAAGTAGTTTCTCGTGGACTTTTAAGTGCTGAATCTGCATCTGGATCTGGTAGGAAAATCGCTGAAATATTTGAAGATAAAAATCGTAATAATCCTCAATTTTCGCGATATTTCTAGAGAGATGTCAAGAAGAGCGTAGCCAAGCATTCAATTTCGGTTATTGACATATCATAAAACTGAATATCCTGTGTATAAAATACGATGAATAAAAATAGTATTGGCACACTATAATTACAAAAAAATTCGCCTAATCAGGAGACTCCGATTTTTAATTTTTAATTGAAACATGAAAATCTATACATCTAAAATCTAGTTATAACAAATTATACATGCGACGATCTTTTATTCGCGTAATATCAATATTAAGCCTTGGAATGTCGTGCCGGTATTTTGTTCGGCCCTTGTTTAGATTAGACCCAGAAGACCGTTAGGGTCTTCTGGCAGCCAGATTCTAATTGCTGTTTTAGTTCAAGTTCCGTGTCCTTTCTATCTTCATTTTCAATGCATTTTCAAACGATTCTTTATTTCCCTCGGGTCACCGGACACGAGGCTTTCTTTAGCCATTAATGTTAGAAAGCAGGCAACAGCACTTAGGATTTGGCTGACAATAGGCCTGCAAAGAAAGGGACCAGGCCATGTGCGATGTCGCGACTTTCGGAGCCATAAAGTAACGGGTCCTTCAGGAAGGATCACGAATGCGCGGGTGACCCACCAGCAACCCCCTTTGAGGGAGAGGCTTCCTCCACCGGCAGACCTGGTCGCGGAAGACGGTCCTCCCTTCTTTGGGGGCATCTGATTCGCGGACCGAGGGCCCACCCTCGGTCCTGTCAACCACCAATGGGAAAACCGATTTCCCTTTGGAAACCATGGGCTCCGAAAGATCGTGCATCGCACAAGTTAGTTAGGTCAGTACCAGTCAGTCAGCAAATAACATTCGAAGAGTTCAGAAGAGTTAACCGGAACAATTACAAAATATACAGTCCACTAAAAACACAAGTTCCTCAAGAAATTTGGTTCGTCATTAACCGTCGCCAATTGCGGTCGACCTATTGACGACATACAATCAATTTAAGTAGATGAAATCAGCAATGGAACTTTCACTGCTTTCTTTTCTAGATACAACTTTGTAATAGTGCAAGAAACGAAAAAATATTTTTGTATAAAAAATTTGTGGGGGTCCTCCCCATGGGGTATGAGATATTTTATATCGAGGGCTCTGTTGTTTTCGGTCTAGTCTGTTGCGGTTCCTATGATGGGCTGGTGTTCCTGTGGTGCTGGCCTGTTGGTATCCTCGTGGTCGTCGTTGCTATCGATAGGGTAGAAGGACGACAGGAAAAGGAAGGGATGCGAGTGGAGTAGATCGCCTAACGATTCCAATCCAGTGGTGAGTATAGCCATCTACTCACCAACAGATAGGTCTATTCAAAAGCTACAATCCTAAGTGGACTCATCAGTAAGGCTTTCTTCTAGCAGGTCCATTTTCTTTTTCTTAACGTCCGTTTATTATGCCAGAAAATAGATATAACAATATACGTACAATAAAAACCAAAACGTACTGTTGTACCGCGTGGTGTAAGAAGGATGAGGGAGGTCCACGCGGGTTTGGGTAGGAGTATGATAATGATGCTACCCTCTTCTCAATGCGTCGCGTCACTTACGAGACATTGAGCACTTCGGTGGTGTAATAAAGCGCAGTTTCTGGTGTATTTGAACTTTATTACACGTTTTGTGAGTTGTATGATGATTGCGTGCAGTGTATCGTCTCACCCTTTGCCGTTTCGTCGTGCTTCGTCTTCCGTTTTGTCTTCTCGTTTTATGTGTTTGACTGAGTTTCGATACCGTCTTGACGTTTTGCGTTTTACGTCTTACTACCGTCTTGTTCGTGTTACTCCTCACTGTCGTCTGATACTAGTTTGTCTTCACTCTCGTCTTCACTCGTCTGATACTGTCTCACTGTCTTCTGATTTCTGGTTTTCTCCTCACTGTCGTCTGATCTCTAGTTTGTCTTCACTCTGTTTGACTACTGCCTGTCGTCTCGTTTTGTCTAGTCTTGGTTTGCTGTGATTGGACGAAAATGAGTGTAGGAGGAGGAAAATTAGAGTTTTTTCATTGGACAAGGAGTTTTGGCGGGCTCTTGGGTTAGGAGAGGATATATGACAGGGAAGTTTCTCTGTTTGGCATTGTTTTGTCTTGATTTATGCGTACGTCTGGTTGGCAATTTCGTGGGTCAGTCGCACGTACGTCCCGTCTGTTGGGTCTGGTCTCAGGTATGACCGTCCCTAGTCCTTGTCGTGATTTATAATTGTCGATTTTAAAGAGGAACGGCTAGGCGCGCTTTGCAACTATTATTGCCGTCGCAACACGTACAAAAGGGTTACAAATGATGACTTAAACTATGAAATCGATGGCTCCAACGTGAAACACTCACGATCTTAGAATTAAAAGCTTACACTACCGCGCTTATCGTTATGTGATATTATAAATCTAAGAACTATCTTATATTAGCATGCGTGTTTGCCTATGTATAGAAAGGCACGGAAACTATACAGTCTTTGATTTCAAGTGGGTAAAATGGAAAAGGATCAACTAGATAAATAAATAAATAAATAAATAGGAGAAGAAGGAAGGGAGTGAGGAGTAAGGAGGAGGAGGGGGAATATATATTTTATTTATTTCAAGATTATTGTTTACAATATTTATAAGTATAGGCAGTCTGAAACTTACAAAAGACAAAACGAAAATGACGAAGTAGGATAAGAGGGGTGAAGACTTCTTCTAGCAGGCAAATTCCAATTCCAATTTAACATACGTTTATTGCGCCAGAACTATATACAATAATACACATATGAAAGAACCAAAACGTACAAAAGAGTTACAAATGAAACTTACAATTAGACTATGAAATCGGTGCCTCCAGCGTGAAGCACTCGCGATTTAAAATAAAACTTAACCCTTTGCACTCGAGAGGTGACTCTCAGTCACCATTTAATCAGATTCTAAAGATCGAGGTTAATTAATAAATCAAATTTAAAATTACCTAACGATGTGTGGAATACCGAAGAAAAATAATTCTGTGTCTTAATTTTCATATGATTTCTCATTTAACATTTTAAAAATATCCTCGACTCTATGATAGAAAGTCTTCGAATTACTATTTTTTTGTAACGAAAAAGTCGTCGAGTGCAAAGGGTTAATCTACCGTCTTATCGCTGTAGGATAATATAAACTTAAGAACTATCTTATATTAACATGCATAGAAAGGCACGAGAACTATACAGCTTTTGGTTTTAAGTGAGTAAGCTACAGGGGGTAAACTAGATAAATAAATAAATAAATAAATAGGAGGAGAGGAGGATGAGGGAAGAGAAGGTAAATGGGGTATATATGTTTTTATTTATTCCAAGATTATATTATACATTTATAGTAAGTATGAACAATCTGAAAATTACGAAAACAAAGCGAAAATGATTAAGTGAGAAAGATAAAAGGGGAAATAAAACGAAAATTTATCCTCTCCCTGTTGGGGATACTAGCCGCCGTACTGAGGAGGATTTCGTGTTGGGTTTCATTTGTTTATTGATACATGATTGCTTATAATGTTTCTTAACAATTATATACAGGTTGCTTTTAACGCGTATCGATCCGCCAATATTTCTTGGTGTTTCTACGATTCAAACATTCCCGGTCTATTTTAGATAATTTTGTGTTCATTTTTGACGCGTTGTCGCGAATGTCGTCTGTGTTATACAAAATTGCCGTGTTGCCTTCTTCTAGAAGACCCTACCTTAGACGGGGATACTTTAGGAACTTCTATTTAACCTTTTCGCTCCGAACACCGGATATATCCGGCATCCGCGATGTGATCCACAGCGATATAGAAAAGATGGCAAAATCGTTATCCAGTTCTTGAGTAGCCTTGCTCTGTTCGCAATTGCAACCAATTGTTGCGATTTTCGTTTTTTGCGTAATTGTTTTGCGATTGGTTTTTGGGACCCAAATGTATAATCTTAGTCAGTCGTGAGTCGAATGTGTCAGAAGATAGGGACGAAAGGTGACGTGATAAAACGGTCGAGGATTCACCGAGGACTGGAGAGAACCTCCTTCAAGTAGGAATCCACCTATTGGCGAGAGTGAGAACGTTGGTTGTATATCGTCAATAGGTCGTCCTCAATTGGCGACGGTTACTGACGAACCAAATTTCTTGAGGAACGTTGTGTTTCTAGTGGACTGTATTTTATGTAGTTGTTTCGGATAACTCTTCTGAATTCTTCGAATGTTATTTGCTGACTGACTGGTACTGACCTAACTAACTTGTGCGATGCACGATCTTTCGGAGCCATGGTTTCCAAAGAGAAATCGGTTTTCCCATTGGTGGTTGACAGGACCGAGAGTGGGCCCTCGGTCCGCGAATCAAATGCCTCCAAAGAAGGGAGGACCGTCTTCCGCGACCAGGTCTGCCGATGGAGGAAGCCTCTCCCTCAAAGGGGGTTGCTGGTGGGCCACCCGCACATTCGTGATCCTTCCTGAAGGACCCGTTACTTTATGGCTCCGAAAGTCGCGACATCGCACATGGCCTGGTCCCTTTCTTTGCAGGCCTATTGTCAGCCAAATCCTAAGTGCTGTTGCCTGCTTTCTAACATTAAAATAATAAGAGGAGGAAAAAATATTGGAACTGAGGAGGGTCTATTTTGTGAATGTGAGTGAGGTAGTATGAGTGAAACTCATTAATCTATAATTGTGCAATATGTAATACAAATATAATGTAACCTAGTGCCTAGTGTGAATGATGTTTGAAAAAATGTTTAGAAAAATATGCCAAAATGAAACAATTGTCTCAGCAGTATCAAAGAGTGAACATGTAAATGTAATCGTTATTAAGAGTGAGTGAGAAAGAAGAAACTTCTGCAAAAAGTGTACCCATTTATCAATTCAAATAGTTTATTATTTAAATATTTTAATTTAAATATACTTCGAGTGTTACTCGTTAAAAATATCTTAAATATTATTGTCTCTTCCACTCATAATTATAAATATATTCATTATGACAGCTCCTGTTATTTCTAAATGTTAAAAAGAAATAAAAATTTAGGTTAATTGGTACCTCGTAATCAAATATACATACACAGTGACACAGTGCTCTACATGCGCGCAAAGTTTCGTTAAAACCAAAACTGTCTGGTTAGCCAAATTCCTTTGCAGTATAGCGTGCTAATGCTTTTTTTAACTGAGATAAAGTGGTGCAGTTAAACCAGTGGTAAACGTAAAATCAGTGAACCATTGATATGAGACAGTAAACGTGCTGACGTAATTTATCCTTCTTCTCTGTCAACACCTGCTGCCAAGAACTCAAAACTAGGACTCTCTGCAGTAACGCCCAAACAGGAACAAAAATTGTTTGACGTCGTTCGAAATCCATAGAATTTTAACTGTACATTCTCATATGCATAAAGTAAGTTTTGGCACACACGAGGATTACTATAACATATCTGGGATTTTTTTTGGAGGCTCTGAAGATAGAAGGAAATGTCTGTTTTAGAGTGATCGCGTTTTCTGCTGAAATTGCCATACTTGGCTGTACTATATATTTCTAACAATAAAAATCAGCTTATATCTATCTATGCAGTATCGAAGCGTGATCTCTTAGCTATATATATATAAAGAATTAGCGAAATAATTACATTTTAGCCCTTCAAAATGGGGCCTTGCCAGGTCCATGTTTTTTCTTGTTTTTGCCTATACAGGGTGTTCTAACTGTTGAGAATTACGTTGTTATGACAACGTAGCTGTCTATTCCTAACATAAGAAGAACGATTATGGTAGGAGAATTATTTATTTTTTCGGACGACAAAAACGACACTCTGTCTGTAAAAGTTAGTTTCATTACCACGCCCTATTTTCCATTGATTATTCAACACTAACGACGGTAATACAACCAGGAGGTGATTCTTCATGAAAAAACAAATCGAAAATAAAGAATAAAATTTTTTCGTTCGAAGCTTCGTTATCGAGAAAATCGACTTTGAATATTCACTGTGAAGTCCGCTGCTATACTGGTGTCCCCTCCGCCTTAGCCAATATTAAGTGCACGCGCACTCGGTGAATTTTCAAAGTCGATTTTCTTGGAAACGAAGCTTCGAATGGAAAAATTTTATTCCTTATTTTCGATTTGGTTTTTCATTTAGAATCATCCCCTCTTTAGTTACACCACCGATGCTGATGTATCGATGGTTTATCCATCTAACAATAAGTCATAACTAAGTGCACGCATACTCGATAAATATTCAACGTCGATTTTCTCGACAAGGAAGCTTCGAATAAAGAATTTTTATTCCTTATTTTCCATTTGTCTTTTCATGTAAAATCATCCCTTTCCCGGTTATCCTACCGTTACCGGAACACCCTGTATAGCTAGACTTAGGTGACAGTTGCGAAGTCACATAAAGCCGCGACAAATTTTATACGAATGTATGTCCTTGGAAACTGTTAAAGATGACTGAACAAGAATTTTTCGCAACCTCTCGTATCCCCCATAGTTAGTGTAAGAAATCAAATCAATGGGAGTCTGTTTTATTTTTTTATTACCAGCATCTTATGATTCGCGAACACTCAGATCACCCGGATACCACTTGGACTAGGCCCTAGTAAAAGAGTCTATAAATCATCAGCTGACGAAGGGTATAGAGTCCCGAATTGTTTAAATATTCACTACGACCGATGATCTTCGGCCAATAGCGTTCACTGGCCTATGATCATGGGAGTGTCAACGGAGTTAATCAGCCGTGAGGATGTAAACACGCTGTGCCTTCTTTTCTCGAACGCACTATACGGATAGTTTACATTCGCAACTCGACACTGATCCTTCACATCCCTTCTTATACCTAATCATAGTACTTGGCATTGCCAAGCATCCAAGGGTTCTATACTTCGTTCAACGAGAATTAGCAGGAAAGGTAAACAAAACGGTCACGTGATCGATGCTGCGCACGCAGATAAGTGACAGCCGAATGTGGATTTTAAGGGTCGACTTTTAACCCTTTGCACTCGAGAGATGACTCTCAGTCGCCATTTAATCAGATTCTAAAGATCGTTATTAATTAATATCTCGAATTTAAAATTGCCCAACGATACGTGGAATATCGAGGTAAAATAATTCTACGTCTTATTGTTAATTTGTACTTCTTATTTACCGTTTTCAAAATATCGTCGACTTTATGGCAGGAAGTCTTCGAATTACTATATTTCTGTAACGAAAAGATCGCCGAATGCAAAAGGTCCTAAACAGGGGTCCTTGCTTATAGGGTGAACCAAAATATTCCATGAAATATCCGATGTTACGCCTAGTTCATCTCAGGCCCAGATCTGATGTTTCTCATTGAACGAAGTACAAACGTGTTTTAACACATTGAGCGCCAGTCCCAAGAAAACGCGGGTTTCTGAGCCTGTCGCTTGAGCGCATAATGCGGGTTTCTAAGTTTGTCACTTGACTCCAGCCCTCACGATGATGAGGATTTTTTTGCTTGTATGGATGCTTACACATCAATTTGCATTCACTTGTCACGTTTACGACAATCTGCATTTGTTATACTCCGAAAATAAAACGTATACGGTGGTTCCGAAACAATCAAAGCAAGAATCACTCTCAAGCAATGTGTATATCGTCAATAGGTCGTCCGCAATTGGCGACGGTTAATGACGAACCAAATTTCTTGAGGAACTTGTGCTTTTAGTGGACTGTATATTTTGTAATTGTTCCGGTTAACTCTTCTGAACTCTTCGAATGTTATTTGCTGACTGACTGGTACTGACCTAACTAACTTGTGCGATGCACGATCTTTCGGAGCCCATGGTTTCCAAAGGGAAATCGGTTTTCCCATTGGTGGTTGACAGGACCGAGGGTGGGCCCTCGGTCCGCGAATCAGATGCCCCCAAAGAAGGGAGGACCGTCTTCCGCGACCAGGTCTGCCGGTGGAGGAAGCCTCTCCCTCAAAGGGGGTTGCTGGTGGGCCACCCGCACATTCGTGATCCTTCCTGAAGGACCCGTTACTTTATGGCTCCGAAAGTCGCGACATCGCACATGGCCTGGTCCCTTTCTTTGCAGGCCTATTGTCAGCCAAATCCTAAGTGCTGTTGCCTGCTTTCTAACATTAATGGCTAAAGAAAGCCTCGTGTCCGGTGACCCGAGGGAAATAAAGAATTGTTTGAAAATGCATTGAAAATGAAGATAGAAAGGACACGGAACTTGAACTAAAACAGCAATTAGAATCTGGCTGCCAGAAGACCCTAACGGTCTTCTGGGTCTATTCTAAACAAAGGGCCGAACGAAATACCGGCACGACATTCCAAGGCTTAACACAATGTATTCCTTACTTAGTACCTCTTTCGTAGGTTTACGCTTTTTGTTGAACAATATAATAAGTCTTATTATTCTGTAACTTTATATTCATATAATATGAGTGAAGTTTTTAACGAGCATATTGCTGACCCTCTATCAGATTATTCGATACAATCAGAAGATTCTGACATACAAGTCGAGGACAATGATAGTGATTTAGATCCAAGGAGAATATCAAGAGCTGTTCCATTACAATATTCGTGTGATTCCGATGATTCTAGTAATAGCGAAATGTCCACAGAATGACGAATATGCGATCAAAATATAGTGTTTTAAGAAAATGCGTAAATTTTAAATATTTTCTTTAGCTCATACATATCCTCATACACATCTACTGTCGCACCTTCGACACTCATAAATCGCGTCGACAGTCATTCGATCTTCTGCTACGCAGTTCAAACACTCTTCACTCGCGTCGACTAATGCTCGATTCATTCGACAGCACTACACACATTTAATATAAAAATTAGAACTAACCTCCATATAAAGCTTCTCGACACGTGGCCTCTCATGTCGACACAAATCTCGCCATGTTTTCTTCCTTCCCCCACCAAGGCCGCCCTCCTAAGCTCTCTTTGTTCAGACGTCCACTAGATGGCGACTCCTGCACACACCAACTGCTAAATACAAATGTACACTCACAGTTATAATAATATATTTGCGATCGGTTCTCCAAAATCGGTTTGCGCTGTACGAGCGTGCAATAGCTAACTTCAGTGAGCTTATAGTAATCGTAATTTATTTAACTCTTTCGGTACGAGCGCGCTGTTCGCTGTGACACTTCCGCTGTACTGGGTGCTGTGCCTAAAATATGCACATAGCACATGATCAGTCCTCGTTTGTATGAAGATTTTCTTAACCCCTTGACTACGGTAGACTTTGATACGTAGTGGCCGTGCCATACGACAAGAATTGAGTTACGATGTGCGCCATTTTTGTGAAAACGAGCGCCCTCCGTGGCAGAAAGCCAAACTACGCCGAGCGCATATAGACGTCCTTCGTGTCACAAACGTAAAATTTCTAAGCGCTCTTCGTGTCGCAAACGCAAAATTTCTAAGTGCCCTTCGTGTCACAAACGCAAAATTTCTAAACGCCTATAGACGCCCTCCGTACCACGAATGCAAAATTTCTAAGCGCCCATAGGCGTCCTCCGTGTCACAAACGCAAAATTTCTAAACGTCTATAGCCGCCCATAGTAGCCAAGGGGTTAAGCGTTAAATATGAACTGTGCTTAACACTAGAACTACCAACCCAGTGCAAATGACTGGTCCCAGAATTTTCCTTCTTGCAATCACCGAACACATACACCTGCTTTAAGAATAAAATTGGTATCAACTCGTATTAAGAAAGAACCGTAATCGATATATTCGCTCATATTCATCTTACCGCTGAAATTACTATAATCTGTGCACGTTTTAGTTAGGTACCCATTAAAGATCGGTAGTTCTAGTGTTAACAGCACTTTCCAACAAGTATTGTTTGTAACTTTTTAATATTAAAAAATATTTATATAAAATTCTACACAGATGGATGTCGGATATATCCGGTGCTCATACCGAAAGGGTTAAAGTCCTGAATTTTGGAAGAGTTTATAAGAATGTTTCACACTGTCACGGATATAGGATTGCGATCTCTTTCACATCGCAAACTCGATCTGTCCGTGCTTTTCAAGTAGATTTGTTTAGGCATAATTTATGCCTTCCTTGAGGCAAATGTCCGCGGCTCTCGAGTCGGAACAATAAGAGTCTGTGGAATTGGTTTCGTGAGTGAGAGATGGTGGAGTATTGGCGTCATGTGTAAGAGGACGATCTTATGGCGAGTGACGAGTATATAGTAAGCAGTGAGAGAGAGAAAGAGAGAGAGAGTGGGACGAGAAAGTACATAATGTATTATAAATACGAGACAAAGAGTATAAGAAAGAGAGATAAATATAATGTGAAACAATTATGTTTATTGTCTTCATATATTTATTATGTAATTGATAATTGTTGCATTTTGTAATTGTACATTGTACATTATCGTCTAATTTCTTCACAGAGTCATCATTAGATACCGCACTGTGAAGTTTGTAGTTCTATTTAACAATTTAATATTATTCGTGAGATTTACTTTCACGTGACCAAGATAAAATACTTCATTCATAGTATGAACAAGTCAATGCGAATATAATACTTTATTCAACAAATCGCTATGTTTCGTATTCCTTCTATAAGAATTATATTCTATCAATACTCAAATTTATTTTACAATCCTACTATATAGTTTAAAGTCGTGCATAAAACCGTATGAAATAGCGCAAATTTGTACATTGATAATATGAATTTTAATGGTAACATCTTTGCAAATTTGGATAACTTTTTAATCCAATAAAGAGATAATATCGGAATCAGGTTTTATAACCTCCAAAAGCTATAAAACGATACTTTTTGTAATAAAAAAATGCTTAAATAACAGAGCTATTAATTTAGTTCGTGTTTTAGCTCACGTAGATCATTGTGCGTTTATTTTGCGTAATTTTCTGTAATTTGTACTTCAAATTCGTAATCAACGACGACGAAGGCCCAAAAATACCAAGCTGCATACTACCTGATGTAATAATTTTATTTTATTTTTCACCACCATTTTAGATCCGCCATTTTGTTCTTTATAATAATCGTTTTGAATTCGTAATCAGAAATTTCGAAAACCCACGAGTACCAAGTGTCAGCCCAATCCAATATTTTTATACATATCTGTCCGACATTTTGATGCCGCCATTTTGCTTCTTCTTTATTTTTGATTTCGACTTCGTAATTAGCGAATGCTAAAAATCCAAAGATGAGAATTCTTGTACAAACCAAAAATGTTTTCGTATCTTGGCCAGCCTTTCGGCGAAATTCCCCACTTTGCGTTGTCGCAGTAGCCATCTTCTCATCTCTGTGTAGCCCTAGATAGTAGCTATTGCCTTTGCAGCCTCGTCACGATGGTATTACCGTCTGCAAACAGTTCCTCTCAAACGCGAATACTTCGAGCCATCCATTAAATATCAACTTCGTGGTTATCTCGAAATTCGATCGATCCACGGTTATCCACGCTATTTAATAAGCGCGTTCTGCTTAAACAATCTGCTGCTTTTGATTAATTTGCCGCGCAGCGTACTGTAAGCGTTGCGCAAACATTGCGGTGTATCGATACCATCTTCGGATAGCCATGTTATTCGCCTTAATCTTGACGGGGTCGTGTCGTGCGAAGAGAAAACTTGCTTGTGAATAACTTTCTCACCTTTCTAAACAGTCACCGATGTTGCATTAATAATGGAAATGAGATAGAGCTGTTGCTAGTTCATACGTTCGAATTTATTTCTTCGATTTTGTAATTAGAATACTGAAATAAATTTAACGATACAGGTATGGTATAGTCTCGTAGCTATTGTATTGTTTTCAATCGAAATTTTGTTTTAATTTTAATATTAATTTTAATAATTTCACAGTTTTGGATTTTTTCAAATCTTGTAGCAATATATATAATTTATTTTATTATTTAATTTATTCTATTATATTTATTTATTTTAATTTATCCGTAGTTTCAATTATTTCTGTTATAATCTTAATTACAATTATAATCTTAATGTACAATTAACATATATGGAAATGATTTTATTGTTTGATATTTGTATTTTATTTTTAACGTATATGTATAATTTTATTATTTTATTATTATTTATATATTGTTTTGTTATTACAGTATGTATGATATATCTATGTATGAATTATTACGTCTGCGAAATTAACAATTTTATTAAATCACGATGAATTAGGCTCAATTTCATGTTGTTCAATTATTCGTTATCGAAAAATAAATAAAGTCTTTGAATTATTTATTAATAATTCATTTCCGCGTTTACAGTATCCTCCTATTTCTTTCGATTATCTATGACCTTTCTGCCATGATCTATATACGTTTCACTACGTAATCACTTTGTTTAACCACTTGCGCTGGAAATTAATTCACTGATGCGCGTGACCGAACCGTCCAAGGTAATTCGAAGCGAGCCATAATTTTACATAATTTCTATACAAAATTTAGGCGAATATGTACAATAATATACATAATCGCGTTATTTAAATAAATTAAAAGCACTTTAAAGTTATATTCAAGTATTTTTGTTAATAATTTTATTCAAAATGGTAAAATTATATGAGCACTAACTGAAAAAATTTGGCAATACGTGCATTAATTTCTATAGGATTTTTGGATAGGTATGTTGTAGGAATTTTTAAAAGTCTGATATCTAATTATTTAATGAGATATATCTCTTTGATCTCAAATTATGAAATAGAAAGGTAACTAATAAATGTAATATAATTATTTGACGTTAAACTAAATTATGTCTTTTCTTTTTTATTATACTGTTGGGAAATAAAATATATACTTTTTAATATGATGCAGAATTTTAATAATTAACTTAGGTTAATTTAGTAATATTCACTAATAATTAATAATATTTCGTAATATTTTGTAATATATCTAGTAATATTTAATAGTATCTAGTAATGTTCAGTAACATTTAGTAACTTTTCTATTTTATGAAGTTTACTTACTAATATTTAATAATTAATTTACACGCCATGGGATCAAAAATGATCAAAATTGCAAATGTAAGGTATCGTTTAGGTGCACTATACAACTTTTAATACTATACTACTTTCAAACCACGGAATCACTGGTTATGCTACGCACGTCGTTCCCACTTTTGAGACAAATGATCATCGACGTGCATAGCACGTCATTCTAGCACAAGAGGTTTCCTAGGATCTACTTTACTATTTTTGTCGGCATCTACTTGACGTTTTGAAACTGGAACATCGCCCAAATCGCTATTAACGTTACTATAAACAAACAACAAAAACGTCCAAGTGATATACAAATAGTACGTAAATAATTTACAGTACCGTCTCTTGAAAATTTTTATAAATAAATTTTTAAAAATAATTTGCACCACTGTTTGTCGAAAATTTTTAATAATCCATCATCTGAATAATTTTTTAATTAAAATTTACGTTTTTCTGATATAATCTGCATTACTGTTTTTCAAAATTTTTCTATAATTTATCAAACGAACAATTTTTGAGTTAAAATTTCTTACCGTTGAAAATGAAACATACTATTCACGAAATAGGTTAACGAGTACCAAAAATATTTTTGCACGGTATTATGATATATTGTACATATTGAGAAATACCCTGGAAGTAAGGTTTTTTTCAAATATAGGAAACAGTCGTGGCAATACATAACGTTGAAACGTGGATTGATGCTGTCCTGGAATTTGTGGTTCCAATTGTTATGCGCAGCCATACATAACCTATCGCCTTTGTTCGCACGTAGCAACTGATATTTAATAATAAAAATTTCGCATCTCTTTGTATTGTAGACACGTTTACCTACATTTGGAATATTTATTCAAGTTCCATCGTTACTGCAATTTATATTACTGGTACGATATTCGCAGAGTAAACAATATACAGTACTATAGCATTACACACAGAGAAAATTATTTTGGAATTCATTTGAAAACTTAATGGCTTATAGAGTTGTCGTTACAAGTTGCTAACTCTTATCTGCTTCGGCAGTATATGTATTCTGAACCTTACTTCGGAACTTAACGACTCATGAATTATTGTTACTGAAAGTTATTTACTCCTGCCTACTTTCGTAGTATGTACATACCGGATAGTGTTGTTATCGGTTCAAATGCCACACGGTACGATCTCGTTGCTCGCATTTTATGTCGAGAAGCGCCATTGCATCCGACTACGATGTGCAATTGACGATGCGTTTAGACGCTATTGCAGCGCCTCCTCGAACTTACCGACGGTTATAGCGGAACACGGTCGCGCCGCCTGGCGTATTTCACCGAAACAAGGCAACGCGTCACTGGGCACTTCTCCTTAACCCGTTGACTACTGTGGACGCGTATGGGCGCTTAGGAATTTTGCGTTTGTCACACGAAGGATGCCTATAGGCACTTAGAAATTTTGTGTTTGTGATATGAAGGGTGCCCATAGACGCTTAGAAATTTTGCGTTTGTGACACGAAGGACGCCTATAGGCGCTTAGAAATTTTGCGTTTGTGACACATGGTGCGCTTAAAGGCGCTTAGAAATTTTGTGTTTGTGATACGGAAGGCGCCCATAGACACTTAGCAATTTTGCGTTTGTGACACATATTACGCTTATAGGCGCTTAGAAATTTTGCATTTGTGACACGAAGGATGCCTATAGGCACTTAGAAATTTTGTGTTTGTGATACGGTGGGCGTCCATAGGCACTTAGAAATTTTGCGTTTGTGACACATGGTGCGCTTATAGGCGCTTAGAAATTTTGTGTTTGTGATATGGAGGGCGCTCATAGGCACTCCGCGTAGTTTAGCTTCCTGACACGGAGGGCGCTTGTTTTCACAAAAATGGCGCATATCGTAGCTCAATTTCTGCCGTATGGTACGGTCGTTGCGTATCAAAATCTGCCGTAGTCAAGGGGTTAACATTTTCGCAATGACTTCTGTCACTCGAGTTGTTAATTCTGCTGAAATACGATAATTCAATTTCTTACAACGAAATAATAAATACAGAAGAAATAATGTTATTAGCTTATTATTATTGGATATTGTGAGATATTATTCTATAATATTTTAAGTTATTATTCTGGAACTATATCCTAAAACTTAATGCCTTCTAACTTATCGTTATTGGGAAATACCATTGCAACCTATTTTTCCAATTTATTTTTATGGATACATAGAGGGTAAATAATATATAAAGAATAAATAATATTATTAGGATATTACTATAGGGTATTATAAGGTATTGTTTTATAATATTTTAGATTATTATTCCGGAAGTTATTCTAAACCTTGATGACTTGTGACTTATTGTTATTGGAAGATACCATTGCAACCTATTCTTTCGTTATATTTTTATAGATACATAAAACGTAAATAATATATAAAGAATTGTATAGGAGGTATTATTCTGGAATTTATTCGAAAATTTAATAGCCTGTGAGTTATTGCTTTTGGTAGTTACTCTTACCTATTTTTGTAACCTATTTCCACCAATATGGAAATACATAAAACATAAATAATATATGGAGTATCATGTAAAAAGTATTAATATAAAATTTAATGACTTGTAAGTTACTATTATTTGAGGTTACTAACTCTTGCTTATTTTGTTAATGTCCCTATTCAGATTCTAGAATTCCCTTGAGATTATGTGACTAATATAATTTGGTTTCTTCATTTCCATTGCAGAAATGGGTTTGCTGGCCCTCTTTTAGATTGATTAATTCTTTAAAGTAAACTAAGCACTATGGCATCAAGGAATTGGACGTTATTTGAAATTCTCAAACAGATTTATGATGCAGTGGTTTATGGTGCAACCCAATATGCAGTCAGTCACACAAATATTCAAACACAGATATAATCTGATTTTTATATTCTACATTTTGGGGAATACAATGGCCGTAAAGAATGTAATCTAGTATACTATAATATAGATAACATAGAGTACAACAGTGTAGAATACAGTATTTATGGTAGTGAAATCGATACATGAAATAGTGAGAAGGTGAAGAAATGACGTGCATCTGAATATTTGTTTCATTTGTTTTCAAATTGTACAGAAGATACAAATAAATCTTAATCTTCTGTATCAGCATAATAAATTTCCACAAATTCATGCAGCATTAACGTATTACAGTACTATTATTTCTATGTTTATACGAATTTTTCAGAATGCTTGATGACTATCGTCGTGTGATCATCTTTTCAATAATTCATCTTAAAAAAAGATAATAAACGATATAATACTTTACTCAAGCAATAACTATGCTAAACTGTTTCCTTTCTTTAAAATTTCCCAAGATGCAAAGGAAATAAATTACTTTTACCTCAATAGCTGGAATACTACTGATACTAACTTATCTAAAATATAAAAATTGTACTCACGAACAGTGCTTCACCTAACCCTAAGCTCCTCAGACATCCCCAACGGAACTGTTCGTCTAGTAAACTTGAAAATACAAATGCGAATTTCACATGAACAGAATTGGTATCACCTTTAATAGCTTCAATTGTACCAAGTTTTCCGAAACACAAAATGCTATGCACGTGGCTAACGATGGTAGTTAGATGGATTCCTGTAGTTGTTTGGACGATGTCAAAGTAACAGACGACTTTTGTTTCCAGAGGAGACCTGTCGGTTAAGAAAACCTCGAGATGCGAATATAAATTTGCCATCGATACGACGAATTAGCTCCATTCTTATTACCTTTAATCAAACCGAGTTTTCCAAAATATAGAAAATCACGAAGCCAACAGTGGCTCTTAGATAGCCCGGACTCTTGGAACGTTGGCAGAGTAACAGAAGACTGCTAGTTTCGTTTAGGAATGAAGGTGGTAGCGCGAATTTATCATCAACCTGAACGAATACGGTCTTTGTTCGCTCGTTTTTCAATGATTAAACTTGCAGGAGGAAGAACGGATGCGTATGGTTCTCGTGGGTGCTTTCGAAGCCACAATCACGCAGGCATGCATAGACAAAACGCACAATTTTCTTCTCTTCCTTTTTGCAGAGAATATAAACGGGAGAAACAATAGCGACCCTGTCCCAGTCGATTTCAGTATCCATGACCTGATTACTCGACATACCTCGTATTGACGTTACTTACAGTTTTCAGTAACGAGTCGTTAATCGATATTACTACCATTTTATCGTTTTAGATTCACAGGCGTACGAACAAGCGGTTTGCCAGCTCAAAGCTCGATCAGTTTAATCGATCATCGTTCAATAGAGGCTTGTTGCTCTGTTAAATTCTGATTTACGAAGATGCACTAGTTGTTGCTTTTCAATTTTCCGCAGATTTAAAATAAATTATTTCGGTTAGGAAAGAGATGATTATTGAGAGATGATAACGAGTTTTAGCAAGTTTTTTTTATGAAATTTGCTTAGAATTCTTATTTAAATTTATTTCCTTTGACTTCCACTGTTTTTATTTTTGATTTATCAAAATGTATTTGCTGCTGCTGAATTTTTGAATTTTCAGCAGATTCGCTAAATAAAGTCTACAATTTTGGGACGAGACGATTATTTTTAACGAATTTTAGCAATCTCTTTATCAAATTAGCTTAGAATTCTTTTTGAAATTTATTTACTTCGACTTCCACTGTTTTTATTTTTCATTTATCAAAATGTATTTGCTGCTGCTGAATTTTTGAATTTTCAGCAGATTCGCTAAATAAAGTCTACAATTTTAGGACGAGACGATTATTTTTAACGAATTTTAGCAATCTCTTTATCAAATTAGCTTAGAATTCTTTTTGAAATTTATTTACTTCGACTTCCACTGTTTTTATTTTTCATTTATCAAAATGTATTTGCTGCTGCTGAATTTTTGAATTTTCAGCAGATTCGGTAGATAAAGTGTACAATTTTGGGACGAGACAATTATTTTTAACGAGTTTTAGCAATTTTTTTTTATCAATTTTGCCTAGAATTCTGTTTTTAATTGATTTACTGCGACTGTCAGCGTTTTTATTTCTGATTTATCAAAATATATTAATTATTGGTGAATTTTTGAATTTTTATCAGATTCGCAGAATAAATTGTACAATTTTGGAACGAATCGATTATTTTTAACGAGTTTGAGAAATTTTTTTATTGAATTTCCATGGATACCTGTTTTTAATTTATTTACCTCGACTGCCACTGGTTTTAATCCTGATTTATCAGAAAATATATTAGCTGTTGGTGAATTTTTTAATTTTCAGCTGTTCCACGAACGAAATTGTTACATTCTGAGACAACTCAATTATTTTTATTACATTTTGACAATCGTTCGTCAATATTGCGTGCATCGCTGTTTTCAATTTATTCACTTCGATTTCCACTTTAACTAGCGTTTATTCATTTTAATTTTTCGAGGAATTTTTATATGGAGATAAATTTTCATCAGTCAGTTAAAATATATGATAGTTGAAACTGTTATTTTTACATAAACTTTGTTGTTTTATAGTTTGACGTGCTAATGGAAATTCGTTATATGCGTGCATTGAATGATTGTGAGAATTATTTATGACGGACATTCATCTTCAGTAAAGTAAAGTGATTGCACATCCATTACTGAATGGCTGTTATGAATTATTACGAAGAAAACACAGGTTTTACGTATTTCTCAAAGTCATTGCAGTATTATTTACCGTTAATTCTACACACGAGTATAGGACAAAGTATGTAGATAAATATTTTTCTTACCCATATAAATACAATAACTTCTATTGTTTCAATTTTATAAAATATCTCAAATCTTGTATTACAATTTTTAATATTTAAAAACTTTTAGTATCCAATCCGAATTATTGCACGAATTTACATTCATAAAATAAGTGAACCTATTATTCCATTCTATGTATAGTATGTATATAGTATAGTGAGTATTTTCTTCTTTCTCTTTGTTTTAGTCAAAGTACACATTTTTTTAAATTAGGTATGTAGTTCAATAAGTAAGTTATAGAATAACTTCAGAATAATAAATAAATCATAGAATAACCCCGAGAGAATGAATAAATTATAAAATAATAAATAAGTTGTTGGATAACAGTAATAAATCAAAAATTAGTAAACAATTAGTACTTTAATAAATAATAAACAATAATTGCAGTAAGGTGCTTAAGCTGCATGTATTATATACAAAATATAGTAAAATTCAACAATACATATATAACAGAATTAAAGTTAAATTACTTTCAGATAATATTAAACAATCAATAATACACGTGTAAAAAAATATGTTTCCGAAAATCGATTACGCGATCGAGCAATCACGTGGAGCCATCTACCGATGGATCCACAGAGTGAAACGCATGATGCGAGTCTCGAGTTTCAGTCTCTAACCAACAAAATAAAACTAAATTACTTTCAAAAAGTAGAAATTAAAAATTCCTTTAGGCCACATTTTCAAGACAAATCAATTTGAATTTTTACTTAAATAAATATTTGGGTATACAGGATGGAACTAAATACAGTTTTGGAGGAAAAAATTTCTTCACGCGCAATTTTATTTTCTGGTGAAAAATTGTACAGTACTTAATTTTCCGTGGAAAGTATAGAGATTCTCCAACTAAGCAGAGCTATATCTTTAGAGATAGAAATAGGAAAAAATTTGAAAGGCCAAAATTAAATAGTGTTTTGCGTTTCACATTCCTGTACTTTTATATATTTTTCTGTTTCGATGTCATTGAAATCTCAACTTCACCCTTTTTCCTATAAAAAAGAAAAATAATTATAAAGTAAATGAAGTAGTTTTTGAAAGTTGGAATAACTCGAGTCCGTTTAATTTTCAATTAACTAAGTTTGGTATCTTGTACAAAAAAGAATTGATTAGGTAAAACAGAAAATTATGTAATTGTTCAAAAAAAAAAAAAAAGTGTTTTAGATACACCAATTATGTATTTTTTTTATTTTATGTCCGCCAATTAGGTTCACCAATTAAGGTACACAAAGTAACTAAGAAATATAGGGCACGTAACACCGTGTAATTTTGTCCTCTGAAATTTCTTTTTAACTCAAGCTATTACTAAAAATATGCTTCTACTTCATTGTGTGAAACACTCTGTATATTCCACGTTTCGTTACTAATTATTTCTATCCATGTTATTGTTTGCACATATTAGCGAATGAAGCAAAGTGCGAGAACCTGTTGTATTATTTAACATTGTTTTTAGCGTCCAGGTATATTAATATGGATAGAAGTAATTAGGAATGAAACGATACGATTAAAACTTATTCAATGCTATGTATAATAAATTTAACGAGTTCACAGGTTCTCAAATGGAAAAATTTTATTTCTACTTGTAAATATAATTTTTTTTCTCCTTCCTGTTTTATATAGAAATTAGAAATTTAGAAATTATTATATAATAGAAATATTCTGTTTATTATCTTTCATAATACCAAGTGGAATATAGATATACTGCATACATCATAATTATTATAATTCTTTATATTAACAGTAAACGATAAATTTATGTTTCCATATCATGTGCATTAATATATTTATTCCTCTGCGTAATTCACTTGTATGTACGTTTAATAATAATTGAGACGGAAAAAGAGTTGGGTTACAGTTAGATTTCAATTCAGTTGTTAAAGAGGTTATACCATTGACTATTCGATATTCTATATTTAATCGAGAATAAATAATTTATCAATGCGCTAAAATTTTCATTTGCATATTTTACGCAATCGTATTACGACTAAAATATATTATAAAAATTAAAAACTTTAATTTGTGTGGTATAGAATAAGTTACTAAAGAATTAAAAATATAATTTGTGGTTATGAATAATTAACGAATACCCGGTATAAACATAACCTCTGTACATAAAAAAACAGCAGACTGTAACCCCGAAGCAGTCATCTCTGATTTAATCTCGTGGTAAAAGCGCAGTATTGAAAAGACACCTTTAAACGCCAGTCTATAGCACAGCTTAAAAATTGAACGCTATATTCGGTAACACGCGGAATAGCGAACGCGCGAATAGACTTTTTTCAACAGGTATACGTACAATGGCAAACGAACGTACTTCTCTACCTCTCTGCGAGATTTCCATCGCTTTGGCTATTTTCCCGCCAAGAAATCGTGCATACTCGGCGTGACAGTTAGTAATACGAGTGTGCGTAGCGGTGAAAACGTCGATGCGCGCATAGGGGAAGAGAGAAAGACGGTGAAAGGGAGAGATGAAGAGCGAGAAGAGGACGGAAAGAAGGAAAGAAGGAACGAAAGAACGAAACTAAAGAAAACGGTAACGTAGCGAGCAGAGCGCCGTCGGTGGTGGATGCGGTGGAGGTTAGAATAGCGGTGGGTCGTGGCGGTGGTGGAAGCAGCGTAATGCCGTGGGTGGGGTGTGCTGAGCGCGACTGGGGGCTGGAGGGGCGCTGGAGGGGGTCGACCGGTGAAAGGGTGGGGGCCGAGTGGCAGCGGAGGCGGCTCGTTTAGCACGCAGGATCAGCTTCGGGGAGAACCTCGCTTCGTCTCTTTTACCTCGCGCTAGCTAGTAGCTCCGCCGCATTCGTACGTGCTACGAAAGACACGCGTTCGATAGAGTTGCGTACAAATCCGTACAGATTCCTTTTCGAATCGTCTCTATCTCTGTGCGTCTGTTTGTTCTTCTCTCTTTGTACTTCGTTCTCCGTATTTTTCCACCGTTATTCTTCCTTCGCCTTTCCTTCTTCTCCTTCGTCTGTCCACTTTTCTTTCTTTCCCTCGGTATTCTCTATTTTTCTGCTTTAAATTCCCTTCTCTCTTTCTTTTTCTCTCTTTCTCTCACTTGCGCGTAAAGTCAGGAGGAAGTTTATGGTTCGATCTTCGTTGTAAGCGTCATCGATCTCTGTACGCATGAAAGTACAGTTTCGATCCGTCGGAAGAAGGGAAACGTTAGAAACGGAGGAAAGAAACGAGAGTGTGTACCTTGTGCGACCCCGACGATCGCCGTCGTCTCGAGAACCGAGTACGCACGCTCGTTGATGGGGACAGAGAGAAATGAGGCGCGTCAGGACGTTCTAGGGACAATCGTCGGCGACGTTGTTGCCGTCAACGTTCCTTTACCGACGGCCACCGAGTGACAGAGTGAGGAAAGGGGAGAAATAAAGAGAGCGACAGAGAAGCAGTGAAAGATAGAGAGGGAGAGGGATGGGGAGCGGGCGTCTAAGCCGCGGAGTATTACGGTTTAGAAGCTTAAAGGGCGCGATAGTGGTACGGTTCCCGTAGCGTTCGAGTGCCAGACTAATTGCTTCAGAGACTTGTGTAATTGTTCTCGAAACGGCAAAAAGTGAACGGACGGGGAGGTCCCTCGTGAAAAGAAGGGAAGAAAAGACAGAGAAAGGGAGATAAAGGAAGCCCGGAGTGTACTTGTCGCTCCGCTGCAAACAATTCGAGCTTGGCGGAAAGGCGGAATAAAAGGGGAACACTCGGCCTGTCACAGTACGTTGCGATGCGATGCCGAAAATTTGGAAAGAGTTCCGGCTAACTTTTCGCATCATCTCGTCTCTTCTTATTTTCTTCCTTTCTTTCGTGCGAGGCTCGTGATCGTCGGAACGTTACATCGGGATTAAAAGATAGCCCGCGGCTTATCGGCGACGCGTACTCTCCGGTGCTTTTGTTATTCCGTTATCCTAGCCACCATCGCTGTCGTCACGTATCCCTGTAAATGCCCCTTCACTCGCGGGAATTATTTCATTTTTCGCTTTTCGTTGGTCGTTCGCAGGACGCGTGGGTGTTTCACGTTTAGCCGGATCGTCGACAAATTATGCGTGTACATAAAGGATAGTGGAGGAGACAGGCGAGAAGAGTGGAGATCGAGTGCCGTATAGACTAGAGTTCGGTCGTGTGTTGTGAAAGAAGAAAGGTGGGTGCCTGAGAAAACTTGCGGGGAACAACTGCGATCCGTCAAACTCGCTATCGCGCTTCGCACTGGCCAGTTTCCATTCGTGCTGAACACTGCGTATTTACTCACGCTCCTTGCCGTTTCACCGTGTCATCTGCGCCAACGTCCGAGCTAATATCACGGAGGGAGCCTACGTTCGCTGCGAAATAGCAACAACGTTACAGTGTGTCTCGTCGCGTCGTAAAACCTCCTACGTGCTTCTCGCCCGGTAAGATGATTCAGATTGTTTCAACGCCTTACAAATCGACCGGCTATAAACCGAAACAACTGTCTCGACATATGAGACATCGAAACGAAAGTAATTCGTGCCTTCGTTTCACTGTTGCTCTCGTTGCGTCACCTATTGGTTCTCTAGGGAAAATATATCTTGGCCGTGTAATCTTAATTATCTTAGCAGAGGTACGAGACTCGATATTAAATTTCAGGTCAAGATTAATTTTTGAAATTTAAATTTCCCGTTGAATTTTACATTTTAATCTTACTGAAATTTATTAAGGGAATGCAAAATTCGAAATGAAAGGAAACGATTAATTCGATTAAAATTTATGAAAGGAAATTTAAGTAGCACTGCAAACATTGGCAAATCGTTCGCATAATCGTTTCTCGCGTTTTAAAGTTATTCGAATTTCTAACTCACTTTGGAATACATCGGTAACCATAATCGCCGATGAAAAAATTATGGTTGAATTTCAATTTAATATTCTCTTTAACTATTTATGCAACAAATCGGATTTAGTTTATTCAATAGGGATATCATCAAATTTATAGCATTCGAGTAATCCGTAACGACCCGTTATTCTCCTCTCATTCGTTCCTTCCAATCCTTTAGCAATAAAAATGAGAAATATGTGTATTTCTGTTCGCCTTAATAAAACATTTTTCGTATCGTTGATTGTGACCAGTCTATGCTTGGGAAAGTAATTGGAAAGAGATTACTATAATCAGAAATTCGTTTCACGATTTCTCTCGCGTTCCTCGAATACTATACCGAACCTAAAAATATATTTTTATTCAATTTATTAATATTTTGTTAAATTATTAGAATAATAAATTTATAAAATTTGCGTATAAAATTTGAAATGCTTATTACGTTATGTTTGTGTCGTTTTGGTAATGGTAGTCCTTCATAGCTATCTGAAGGTCAGTTGCAAACCAGGGTTGATTTCATGCGCAATTTTTTATCAGTACGCGTACTCAGGGCTGTACTTCCTTCGAGTGCCACCCTGTGTGAAACGTAACTCTTTTCAAATAAAGTCTTTTTACTATGCAAATCGTTTCGTGATTATGCATAATAATACCTTTTCAGTTATAAACTGGCCGTAACGAGCCGAAAGCATATATTGGCTCGGCAAGCTCTGCAGTTCTGGAGTAGATCGATATGTTTCTTTGAAGAAAATCGTGAGCTTCGTTAGCGTTTGGTGTCGCCTGATCGTTATCTGTCGTATTTATTCGAATCCAAGCTCGAATCCCTGCGATTACTAGGTAGCACGAAACGATGGATTTTTGCCCTCGAACCCCTGTTTCGTGACACTTTCTGTAAACCAGTGACATAGGCAGATTAAGCCTCGAGTGTAATCTTAATCCTACAACTCCTAACAGAGAGGCTCCTTGTAACGAAATGTATTTTAATCCTTTGCACTGCGAAAATTTTTTGAACTTGATAACTGTAAACAGATTTTCGTGGTGAAAAAAATTTAGAAATTTAAAATTTTCGCGAGTTTCCCTAAATTCCTTCATAAAACAATTTTACCCTGTTTTTTTATCTTCATTGGTGCAAATAAATCCAAATTGCAGATTAAACCTACAACCTAATTGAGCATTTTCAAAATTTTGATTAAAAATTCTTTATTCAACGTGTTCGCTTTGATTATTTATTTTTGCAATTTTCCTTTTTTAAGCTCTTTTATTTTTTCATTTACATCGTGGTATGTTTAGTATTAACAATATCGCTGTAGTAACCCCAGTGGAGTGTAAAGAGTTAATATCATTCTATCATGTTATCCATGTACGTTGTAGTAAAAATTCGAAATCGTATAAAACTAGTTGGGCTAGATAAAATTGATTTTATTCAAGGTCTCTGGTCAATACTAGTTTCGTCTAGTTAATTCTAGGAAACTAAATGCCATCAATCAATACCGGTATTGGCTAAAAATCATTCAATTTTTAATAATTCTGACTGATTTAAAGAAATAGTTAATGAAATACCTTCATTAAAATCGGTCCTTAGGTAACTATGTACTTTCAAATAGGGAAAACTAGTAATAATCATCGTGTACAAACATTGAAGAAGTGCTTAATTCAAAATTTCACTTATTACAGTATGACATGTCCTCGTGCAATTTTGAATTAAGGTTTTTCTTTTTCCTACAAAGATATCGTTTCGAAGTGCAATTCCTTTTGCAACGACTGCAATATTTTAATCAATGAGAACTATTTTTGGCTAATAATATTCGGTTAATTCTAGAATTAATTAGTCTAAAATAGTATTCACCGATTTTTAATTTTTACTATAACACATGCATGTACAGTGTACATTATAAAATTTCACAATTGCAAGCTTCAGTTTTTTTCAAGAAAAATAGTATTATAGCCTCAAGGAACTCTTTAAGACTTTGCTATGGATGGCTAAAGGCTTAGGATTGTAGGGTTAACGTAGATTGGAAAGTACTTATTATATTTAGTTGGATCTGCTGTAAAACACACAGTGCTTATCCTTGACATTCCATCCGGTTATTCCTTACAGGCTATGAGCATTCGATACAAATAACTATCTGTCACAAATCGATCTTGAATAATTCATCGTGGTGGCAGTGGAGGCAGAAACTGAATAGCGCTGAAATTACGGCCGCTGTGGGTCGGTTACAGAAACAAAGTGAAGTTGAAGTGGATTTGATGGCATTTCAGATTGTTTCGTATAGATTTAAAGTTCAGTTTTAGAGTAGCGTGTAAACTTTCTTCTCCTTGTGTCCCGCAAGATGCATAGGAGTGGCATCTAGGATGACAAATATAGGATAGATGAGTAATACGTTTGAACAGGGAGCAGTGAAAAATAAAAGTTATGAGTACTTACAAGGTATCATGAGAATTTCTCAATTTATTTTCAATTACTTTTCCTTTTTACTTCCTTTGCTCGCACAGCAGGGCGCAGAGATGAAGAACCCCGCGATAAATCAATAAGAGAGCGTTTTCAACAAAGGCTGGATTCTATGTAACCTTGAGATATTGGGCCAACTGATGCTATGTGAAATTCACTGGATGATCTCCTTACAATTTCAGTTTTATGCATTTTCTGTTCAATGTGGTATAATCATTGTGAACAACGTGAATTAACTGTAATAAGAAATTGAAATTTAGTTGATTATCTGCAACCTTGAATTATTAGACCAACTACTGTTCTGTATAATTTCATGAGATTTACCTTATTTACACCACGTATCTTATATAATGAAACAGAAACATTATGGATAACATGAAGTAACTATAACATCAAAAAAAGTAAGACGTATCATCATTGAAATGATGCTTATGCAGGAAATTTTTGCAATTTTGCATACATAATTCTGAATTATTGGGCCAATTACTGCTATGTAAAATTTCACTCGATAATCTTGTTTCAGTTGCAATTCCACGTATTTTATTTGTAATGAGATACAAACAGGAAATATTTGAAGCGATTATAATGAAAAACAGAAAATAAATAAATAAAATGAATCTCCACATACACGATGCTAACGCACGAAATTTTCTTGATAAAAATTATTCGAAATACAGGTTGGTAATACCAGCAACGATGTAAAGTGCGGCATTGTGATTTTAGTCACGTTTTAGGACTAACAGAATTGCCTCGTGACAAACATGAAACGATGTAGTACTTTCTCGTTTATCCATTTCCTTTATGATCTATTTGAACTTCAAACACCGTGATAAAAGCAATAAGATATCCTTCCTCGCGGTATTAAATTGAAAATTTCGATTTGACGGCGAAATAATTCTGGTTCATGAGCAGGATTTAATACGATTTAATATCTGATCGAAGTCGAATTGTTCGTCGACCAAGAACTTTCGCAAGAGCAAATCTCCTGATTTCCCTTAGCTCGGGGAAGGTGATCGAACGCGTATGGCATCTGAGCTAGATTATGGAGATTGCCAGCGATGTGCTCATGATCACCCAAACTAATTGTGTCACCTTGTTAATTTTATGCATACGTTTAATAACCCCGTAATCTAAAATCACAATACTGAAATAAATGAAAATTTCTTCTTATCGTTAATTACATATACAATTTCCAGGAAACAGATAATTGTGCGAAAGTATTTAACAAATGTCTAATAAATTTAAAATGAACCGTTTCGAATGAAACGATTTCTCGTTGCACTCAGGGCAAAACTATTTGAAGAAAAAAGCAGATTTTCTAACATGCTCCGTATAATATAACAGTTATCATTGAGACTGGCACAGAAAGAAAAGTACAGATTATGTAATACCGACTAGGTTGGAATGGCACGACCAGTTTTACACCTCCTTTGTTGGTATCAAGCACAACGTGTGCCGAAGACGGTATACTTGAATATGTATAAATGCCATCGACATCGTTCCCGTCGCTCGTGTTCCAGATCACCTTTAACGTTTCCATGTCATAGCATCTATTAACGTTGAGTAACGTCCACGCGTGTTGCTTGGCCAAACCAGCAAATCCTTTCAATTAAAGTATCTCCTTTATAGAATACTCGTAGAATAATCGCAGATAAAGTCGAATAACCTAAAAGAATATTAATCGTTGAATCGTTAAACTCGATACAAAAATTCTTCACTTCCTCGCGAAACTTTCGACCAACATAACCTTTAAATTTCGTTTTCGTTCTCGGTGAAAGTAATTCCATTATTATCGATGCGAAACATTTTTCAATTAATAACCACCCTACTCCAACAAGGATTTAACTTATTTTCGATATCCGGTTTAACGAAGCACGTATAAAAGTTAACCTCCCAGAACGAAAGTTAAAAAGATACAGCTTGCCTCTCGCGAAGCAGTTTCGTTTCTCGTTTTTCAAATGTGTTCCTTTCGACGAGATATTAAATTCGACGAAGTCTTGTCTTTCAGTCAGGTGCTCGTACGTTAAGGTACAAAAGTTTCCGAATACGCTGTGAACACATTTTAGCGCGAAATTCGTTGAAGGGCGATTACAGCGCCACGCGCGGTTACCTCCAGATGTAAACTTGTTCTAGCAAATAAGCCGATTCGTTGGTATTTACATTGCTAGCCAGTACTGATTGTGTATTTTCGTTGGTGAAAAACGCTTGCTCTTCCG
>NW_016908927.1:64240-92358 GCF_001483705.2 Eufriesea mexicana
CTCTTCCGAAAAGTCTTTTTATATTACCGTGAAGTAGCATGCGTTCTAAAGTTAGTCTTCGATGTTCTTCAAGTGATGTTATAAGTTGCCATCGGAAAAATAGGTCGAATATAAGGGAGAATACAACACCTACACGCGATCAAAAGCTGAACATTGCGCGCCGTTCTTGAACTAACGGTACATCCTGTCGTCCTTTCCTGACATTTGCAGGCCTACTAAGAACGTTATGTAAAACTAGATTGTCTTTTCAGCTCCCCGGCCAGGAACGACTCTGCTTTTTCTCAACTTAAAATCTTATTAATTAATACAACACCAAGGTGAAATGTACGTCATGAAATTAGCGAATTTAGTGAAATTGCTCTTTAGAGTTTCTGAAAGGAATCGACCTTTTCTTTTACATTTTTCAATTCCCCGATGTAATTAACGTGAAATTGAGAAGTTCTAATAACTACCGAAATTGTGGGATTTTATGCGACAAATTTAACTTTATGACCAAAATTTTTAAATGTTTCTTTTTCAACATCGTTTTTAAAAAGTGGTGCGACAAATATATCGAAAAATATTTTATTCGTTTAAATTGGTCGTTTTCGAAATTGTAGAATTTTTAATATCCCGAGTTTTATTCAATTTGGTCATTTTTGAGGAACTTACAGTTGTAAGAAAATTAGTATAAAAATGGTACTTATCTTTATTGTGGAAAAAATTGATAAACAATTTTTTTCACTGTTTTTGGATTATTGTTTTAAAAATTACACGCAGTTTAAGAACATACCGCGTTGGAATTTATAATTTCATCAATCATACAGAATTTTTCGAAGATCGTAAAACACGACACATACACTCCTAATATTTCAAACAATTAATTTTAAATTTCACAATAGTAACAATATTTTACATATTCAAAAAATATATAATAAAATTCTGAAGATCACAGATTGCCAAAATTGATCCTCTTTAATACAGGAAATAATATTTTCAAAAATAACCCGTTTTTATTTTCCTAGAATTACGAGAACATTTTTCAAAAGATAGCGACTATAATTTGCAGAGTATATTATGTTAATTTAGATATTAATATCATAAGCATTTTTCTCCATTTAAATGTAGAGATATTTTTTTCAAAAGACCGTAATAGATTAAAATCATCCTTTATCTGTCTTTTTCAGTCGATTTCCTTCTAAATTCAGATTCTCTCATATTTTGCGAAACGTTGCGTATTCGAAGACCCAAATTCTTCCGCATGCTTCGATTCAATATAGGGCGATTTTCGCGCCATATTTATTCCTGCCTGAAGTATCGAGCGCTTAAATTCTTCTTATAGTATATTCCGAAAAATGTCAATACCTCGTACTGTCTTCAACGTTATTATTAACAGAAAATCTGAATTACGAGTAAATTGCAAAATCGCAACTGTACTCACCTTACTTGTAAATAAATTATAATACTAACAATGAATGGATGATAATTATTAAAATATTATTCTCTTCAAATTCGACTTTTTCCTCTTGCATTTAGAGTTAGTTCAATAATTATTTTTTGGATAATAACAATAGGTAATGGCAAATAGATTTTTGGAAAATTATTAATTTTTGTCCCTATATCGTTGTTCTTTAAAACTAGCAGTAGTGTTGGTATAGCACAGTGTACTATTTGAATTAACATGGAATTACTAGTAATTAATGTATCTCATATATTACACGAAAAAATAAAATGTTGAACGTCCAGCCAAGAGGAATTATTAAACTGACAGGAACACTGCTGTCTAAGTTGCATTTGCGAGTAAAATAAGTTTCTTGTATTCCTCCACTTTCGTAATCTTGGAAAGCAGCCCTACAATTCTAATGCAAATCTTGCATGGGTTTCGTGCACCTGATGTAGAAACCGAGTATACAATCGATTGTTTCCTGGCTGATGAATGTTCTGTTTCAGATGAAGGAACTATCTGAAAATAATCTAATATAGCGTGTATTAAAACGTTTAAATATGACACGGAGAAATATGTAACTGCAGATAACGCACATCCAGGCCGCGTCACCTTCCAATGTCACCATTTGTAAACAGAGTCCTGTGCTGGAGCAAACAAAAAATTTCGTTCACCCTGACTCGATCGCGATGGGCCACTAATCCAATCGTTCGTCTAGAATATCCTACGTAGAAAAACGTTGCCGCGTAAAAAACGTATAACCTTCGCTTCGCCCGACCGTTAGCAAGCTATACTCTGATTTTCTACAAGCTGTGCAGAAGCTGCTCGCTGTTAGACCCTCACCAGCCAACGAAAATTATTATATACGCTCTTGGTTCTTTAACTCTTTCTATAATCTTTTCTAAAAGCATTAAATAATTCTATATTATTTAGCATTTGCGTAATGTAATAAGAAATAAATATTAATAATAATTAGAGTGGTGCATAAATTATAGAATAGAACAGGAAATAGGATGTTAATCAAATTATAAAGAATTGATTAAGTTTCTTCTTGTATTTATTAATGACTGGAAAATATATTTTTTTCTTAAACTCGACTAACGTTGTAAGACATTGGAAGATTATTATTTCTGTTTATGCATTATGTATGTTTATGAACTTTGCCTTTTAGTTCGATTACCTATCCGAACTGAATATATATTTAAATGAACTTTTCGTTATATTTCGATTATCTGTTCGTGTCTTCAAAGTTTATCCATTGAAAATCTGGGTCGCCCTGTATAATTGTATAACATTACGATATTTATATTTAATTTATTTAATACCATGTGACATTGCGATCCTGCGGAATGTTTTTTGATACTTCAATTACAGAGTATTTGAACTCATTTGACGCTACAAAACAACGCATGCAGGCGGACATCTTTTGAAACATACTATACATAATCATGGACAACTTCTCAAGAAATTCGATTTATTGTTTAACGATACGCTTCTCAACATGCGTTGTTTATTAATTTTTGGAGTAAATTATATTTGTGAAAAAGAATATGTATATAGAAAATAATATATAATATAATTGAAATAAATATTACATGCGTATTGTATTCTTACTTTTCAACTGAAGATATCTTCTCATGTTATATTTTGTATGCACCGTTGGTATTATTGGTTAGTTCTTTTTTTCCTGGTTTGTTCAGTGCATTGTGGTATTTTCGCAAGTCAAACTCCTACTTGTGAAAAAGTTTGTTATCGCCTTGGATATATGTCACGATACATCTTTTCAGCATCCGTGAAACTGCTACTGCTGAGCACAAAGGCACCGAATATTGTCTACTTTATCACTATTCGTAAACCGTGCCGTTTTACAGTTTTTACGATTCCTACAGTTCTTGCAGGCCTCCTATGACAAGTTATTGCTACGGTAAATGAAATTTTGAAATTGCACGGGGCGTGAATAAACTTACCATAATCCCACGTTTCTGAATACCTATCCGAATCGATCATGGGAGCAGTAGAGAACTATCTGGAAGCATTTCCTTCAATTAAAGCACTTGTTTAAAATATCTCGTTGCTTTGAACTTTTCGACCATTTTTACCACTTCTATATGGAAAATTTCAAGAAAAATTTACTCTTCCAGGAAAATAAATTTTCTTATTTTCTTTTCATTTCTTTTTTTTTTAATATAGTTCTCCCTCCAGTTTTTGCTTTGCTGTACTTTTTAAAATTATAACTAGAAAAGAGACATGATTTATGCTAATTACGCGTATAATCCTGTATTTAATATTGGAACATGGAATTTCAGATGTGTCATAAATATGCATGCAAGTTGTGAATATATTTTTTTAATTTTCGAACGCATTTGCATACTATAAAGTACTCATCTTTTTACTTGCAAATTCTGAATTATGATTCTAAGTGGAATTTAATTCCCCATTAAATTCTTCTAAACACAAGAAACTAATATCGTACTTAAATAATAATATTTTATTATACATTTCATATATTTATATTTTTCAACGACTATATGGGCTGATTTTAATAATTATAAAATTTATTAAAAATTAATAATTAGTCGTTTTAGTGTTACATCGAAGTAAATAATTTTAGCGAATAAAAATTCGAACAAAACCAGACTACTTTTATTTAGGAGACATAAGAATTGTCAGCTACTACGAAACATGTCGAGCGCAGCATGATTTATGTAGCATATATATTTCTTTAACGATTTCGCAACATTTCCCAGAATTATTTTCCAAAGACAATTGCATCTCGTGAAATATTACGCGTTACGAAGTAATAATTTTTTATTTGAAAATTCTGGAGTGTAATTGAAAATCGAATTTAATTTTTCACTAATGCATGTTCCTCTCAGCACGAAAAATAACATTCCATAAATTCGTTGTGTCTTAACGATAATACTTGTAAATGCACTAACAGTAAACACTAAACTTTACCAAACTATGCAACTAAAAATCACCACTTGTGATTTTGACATTAAATTTTAGTATTTCTGAAAACGTATTAGCTGCTTTTGACAAAATTTATGTTAATTTTTATTTAAATATAACATAATAAATCACTATATCATTATCGTAATATATTTATTTAATATATTTAATTTTTGTCAACCATTATTACATCTTTTTAATTCCCAAAATAAAATTATACAGAGATTGTAGAATTTCTTATGTAAGAATATATTTCTCATATTTCGTATTTATTTCTTATATATAATTTCTTATATATTTTATATCTAATAAAACTTTATAGTAAATTTGTTATATTACTGTATAGACATAATATATTATTATATTTTTCGTCGTTCAGTATTTTTTAATATTCATTTAGTCCAGTGATTCTCAATCTTTTATTGTTAATAATACGATCAACTCACGTAGCGCATTATGAATATTACATAAACAGATGTATATTAACTGCATCATAACTCACCATACCTAATTTTCAAATTTCATAAAATTTGGTTCACCATTAATGTTATACGTGTACCACAAATCGAGAATCTCCGATTTAGGCAATTATAAAATATTTAATCTTACTATACTTGATTTTGATGTATTACAAATTTTTACCCAGACGTTATTCGAAATATTTGATGTAATTTTAACAAAAATACGGACGAATCTCGTCTACGTTATGGGACATGAAATTGTCAGGTGTCAGAAGAAGGTAAAATCGTTTACACGTCGCATAGGCATATTTCTTTGACAATTTCGCGAGGTCCTCCAGGACCGGATTCGGCTGGAGCTCGCAGCAGTCACTTGATGTTCTTCCGCATCGACGTTCCGCAGGTGTTTGAAAAAGGGCGCGCGCGCCTGGTAATGAGATTCGTAATTGCACGTTGCCAGAAAACTGCCACGTGTATTCGAATTTTCTCTAAAGATTACGCGGAGCTCACGAGCGTAAGAAATTCGAATGAAAATCTAGTTCGTCTCCACGGCACTACGATTTCGTTGCATTTCTGAACCTTTGACGGAATTTAATTCAATGGGATCCAATGTCATCGCGTGTAAACCCGTGCATAGCATCCAAATATCTCTAAACCAAGTTGCAAGAGGACACATCCAACCGGTACGCGCCGAATTTGATGAAATTTATGCGAGAGATGGCGCTAAAAAAAAGCATTTCACACGTATTTCTTTTTATCGGCCATCGTTCATATTAAAGGGGCGAAAACGGCCCTCAAAGGTAGGGGTAGAACGCATAATTTTTGGAATATCTCGAAATCTAAAAGAGCTGAAGATACATTTTTTTTCTGAATATACCTATACCTTTTTACGTGGGGAATGCAATCATGTATGTAGAAATTTGTATGGATAATTAATTTTTTTTAATATTTTAATTATGTATTTTAATTATTTATTTTAATATATTAAAAATTCGAATCTTTTTTTTCTCCTGTGTCATACTAAAATTCGCACTGCTGTAAATCTATTAGAACGGAATAAACGTGTATATAGATTCTTTGAATTGAAATAAATTCTTCAAAATGTACCTTTTTACATGACGAATACAACCATGTAAAAATTTGTATGAAAAATTAATTTGTTTTAATATTTTAATTATGTATTTTAGTTATATATTTTAATATATTAAAAATTCGAATCTTTCTTATCATTTGTCGTACTAAATGTAAATTCTTCAAAATATATCTTTTTACATGACGAATACAATCATGTAGAAATTTGTATGAAAAATTAATTTGTTTAAATAATATATTAAAAGTTCAAATCTTTTTTATCGTTTGTCATGCTAAATGTAAATTCTTCAAAATATACCTTTTTACATGGCAAAAACAAGCATGTAGAAATTTGTATGAAAAATTAATTTGTTTAAATAATATATTAAAAATTCTTTCTTATCGTTTGTCGTAGTAAATGCAAATTTTTCGAAATATATCTTTTTACATGGGAAATGCAGCCATACAGAAATTTGTATGAAAAATTACTCCGTTCAAATAATATATTAAAAATTCGAATCTTTTTTATCTTTTGCCATTCTAAATGTAAATTCGTATTCACTTAAATGAACACACGTGATCTATGGGTAAAAATTAGAAATACTTATTTTGGAATTTTTTATTTTATCTCTATAAATAACAATTATTTTATAAATAATTGTCAGCTGTTCCATGCAATGAAAATACCGGGTTGTATTCTATGAACGTAGTAAAATTTGTTGACAGCTATTTTCACCCCCGTAATATAGACGATGGCCAATAGAGAGAGAAATACGTGTTAAATATTTTTTCCACCACTATTTCTCGCATAAATTTCATCATGTTCGCGGTGGGTTGGATATTTTCCCCTGTTAGATAAAGTTCCAAACTGGCTCAATAGATGCAGAATAAAAGCAAACGAGCAAAAATCAGTCCATGTAGCATTTACGTTACGCAAGGAAACATGCCCATCCGTGAAGCTGAACAGGAAGGAAGTAGCGGAAGCAGAGTCAGTTAAATATTTGGGTATGCACCTAGTCCGTAGACTAACTTGGAAAACACGTCTGGGGGAAGAGAAAACAACTAGGTCTTAAATTAGAAAAAATTTACTGGCTCCTAGGTCACAAGTCTACATTCTCTCTAGACAATAAACTGATACTGTATAAATCTAGATTGAGAACAATTTGAACATATGGAATACCGTTACGGGGCTCAGCTTCAAATTTTAACATAGAAATATTAGGAAGATTCCCAGCAGAAATGTTACGTGCAATAATAAACGATCCTTGGTTTGCTACAAACAAAATAATCGAGAATGATCTGCGAATATCAGCAGTAGCAGCAGAAATAGTTAATTTTGGAGAAAAATATACAGAAAGATTTAATAAACACTCTAATCAACTAGCAGTCAACCTACGGGACGAAAAGGTGGACACCATAAGATTAAAACGCAACGAACCATCAAATTTCACCAGATTTCACCAGATTTCACCAGATCTATATAAACACATAGTATTATATTAACCCTTTGCACTCGACGATTTTTTGGCTAAAGGAGAGTAGAAATTGGAAGATTTTCTGCCATAAAGCTGACGATACTTTTTTGAGCAGTAAATAAAAAATTATATAATAATAGAATTGTAGAATTATTTGATTTCGATACCTCGCACACTGTTACATTACATTAAGTTTGACATATTAATTAATATCGATCTTCGGAATTTTATCAAATGACAACTGAAGGGTGCCTCTCGAGTGCGAAGGGTTAAATTATCAAAAGGTGTGAACCATTAGGCAATCATCTACGTGTTTGGGGAAGGTTTTTCTAGTACCTGACAAATGATTTTCCTATTGATATCCGCGGCAGATTGAAAAAAAGGAAAAAAAGAAAATAGGATCCAAGTTTCGTTATTAATGAAACTTCTTTGGTATTACTTCAATAGCTTAATAGATTTTGACACCTTGATGGAAAAGGATTCGAAATATCAGATCAGAATGTGTTCGTTTCTGAAAAATGAGTTGTGTAATCTTCCATGTTGCATCGGTGATATTTTTGTAGTATATCGAGTAGGAATTTGCATTTAGGGTGTCCCATTTAAGATGGCGCAACGAAAAATTTCATAATCAAGTAATTTGACGGAAATAAGCTGGTTCGTGTTTTTTATTATTTTTGTTTATTTTTTAGTATTTCTTGTTTGTATATTTTTAATATGCTAAGTTCAATATACTAAAAGGCAGATTGTCTCCTTTAAATAAAGAAATTAACAAATGGGCACCCTGTATATGAGAAAAATTTATCCTCTTATATGCTTTTTAGTTTTCAGTTAGTGTGTATTTTATTGAAATTTATTAATGTATAATTAATAACTTGTTTCAAGTATATATAAACTAAATATTTTGCATAAATAAAAGAATCAAAATCTATAGAAACTACTCTAGCCAATTCAGATTTCTATAAATTTTGATTGAATAATTTGATTGTATTGGCATATTTGTTTTTAGTGTTGGATCTCACAGATAAAACAGCTGTTAAAATCGTTTCTAAAACGAGACTTCCGGTTAATGATGTTATTATTTTTTGTATGTGTGTGAGTTGTTCGTGTATAGAAATTAATACGTTCAATTCGCCATCAAGAAAATTTTTTCTTATCGAAATCGTACTGCAATAATATCACTGGAAAAATAAATATTCTTTTACAAGTAAATAGACAAAATTTTTTATATTTATTATATAATTGCCTAGTATTTTTGGAAGTATTTTTCATTGTAACTTTTGAATTATATAAAATGCAAGAAAATGTTTTAAATACATGTTATCAACTTTGATGAAAACTATTTGAAAAAAAGTAATATTTCACTCCATTTGGAAAAGGATTGGTTAGTACTTTTCAATCGATTAATTAAAAAAGAAGGAAAAGAAAAATCATTTTCTACTGCAGTTGCGGAGAAAACAGTCTGTAACCCTATATGCGCCCCACCCTGTATAAAGCAAACGTGGTAACAGTATACTAAGTTTTCCACACGTTAAATGTTAGTACAGTTGCATGTAAAGCAAAGAATTTGTGTATATAATAAATTAAAGTGTTCAGAGAAATGTAATATTAAATAAAAGCACAATACAATTTCTTATAATATAAATATTTATAACAGCAGGTAACGTTGAATTAAATATTTATTGTTCCGAATACTTATATTTCGTATATTCTATTTTATGATACAAGAAAAACGAATGAAATAAATAAAGCGGTGTAAGTAAAATAATAATTGAAATGTCTAATATAATTAACATAAATCATTTTATAAAAAAGTAAAATTATTGGTATAACTGTCAATTTTTATTTATTATATAGTCTCTGTTTGCACGTCAAACGATTAAAATTTTTGACAAATTCTAATTCAATATTTAACCCACAGGGGGCCAGCAAATTACAAAATATAATCAATACTTATGATCTAAAAATCAATAGATTCGTTCGTGTGGTATTTTACAAAGAAATCTATCATAGTCAGTATGAATCTAATTACCATATTGGCTTTCTGGTCCTTTAAATGTCGACAGCAGTTGTATTCTTCCAATAAAATTGTTTTTAACTTAATTTTATTCGTTATTCGACATTCCGTGATTTTGCCCTATAATTTCTTTCACATTTTCCATAAAACTTATATTCTGATTTTATGGTCATATGATAACGCTATGATTACAAATAAATTATATTGATAAGCAATGTACATGATCTCCCTGCTTTTATTAGCTTTCCAAGAAACTAATATTTCAAAATGTGGCTTAAATATTTCATTAAAATTTTGTTCAACAGGAAGCAACATTAATTATTAAAATTTAGTAACAAATTTTATCAGGGCTTCAAAAATTCTTAGTCGAATTTTTTTGCAATTCTTTTTATTTATTTTACTCTTAAAGAAATAATTTTGATGCATAGTTGTTGTATAACGATTATAGTGCAATATATCATCTTTGTTAGAAAATTTCTCAGAATTTCGAGGTACATGTAAATCAAAGGAAAAATATTGAAAGATATAATTTGAAAACGCTAGTTGATATTTCGAACTGGGTTAAAACTGATGCAAAAAATATATTGCTTGGAAGCGAGCAAACGGTGATTAAACCATCACAATTAATTTAACTGTATCAATTTTTTTACGATTAAAAGCTATTATTCGTTCTGGAAGATATCCAGCTGAAGCGTTAATCGTTTCCAAATCTATGGAGATACAATATTCCTCAAAATTGCTTTTGTATTTTATTACTATATAAATCTCTTGTTTTGTCGTTAATTATTAATAAAATACACATTCAAAATTAGTCCGTTATAAGTTGTTTTTAATATTTTACTTGTTATACGATAGTCCATTCTGATATAAACGGATTTCAATTTAGCGTTGTAGTGAAGGTATTTTCAATAGAGATCGAGAATTTATCGTTTCCGAATGCTTTATGAAGGCATTTATTGTCCGAAACGAATTAAAAGTGGGGTGAACATTACGATTCTATTCAAGAAAAAATGTTGGACCATTATATTACGACGATTTGATTTTATTAACTGAAAGATGATTATTCCGAAGCTAAATGAAATATTTCTGTGAAGTAAAAGTAAGTCTAAGTCTAAAGTAGTCTAAATAATAATAATAAGTCTAAAACATATATAGCAAAATCTATTATACATGTAGATTTTATATATATTTATATATATAAATATTTAATGTATATTTGTTGACAAATATTTAATGTAGATGTATTTTAAGATGACATATTATACTATATACCCATATACAGACATATATATTGAATCATCAGTAAAGTAAAACATATATAGTAAAATCTATTATACATATATATTATGTAGATTTTATATGTATTTATATACATACATATTTAATGTATATTTGTTGATAAATATTTAATGTAGATGTATTTTAAGATGACATATTATACTATATACTCATATACAGACATATATAGGAAATCATCATATGAAATCTACATGATAAAATTTCTGGCCTGAAATTATATTCAGAACAGCTACAATTTCTAAAATGCAATTGCAAAAAGTGTTAAAAAATATACACGTACTTGATTAATTTTTAAAAACTTCATTTCTTTAAAAAATAAAAGGTACAAGTAGGCATATACGTATTTAATTTTTAAAATTCTTATTTCGGAAAAATTAAGGGCGTCACGAAATATACACGCACTTAATTTTTTAAATTCTTGTTTCCTAGAGAATGAAAAGTACCAATATGAGCGTACATACTTTTTAAAATCCTTATTTTTGAAACAATGGAAATATTAAATTTTTGAAATTCATATTTTCGGAGAAATGAGAAGTATCACTGGTGATACATATATTCAATTTTCAAAACTTAAATTTAATTTTTAAACTCTTCTTCATTCAAGGACTTGGAAGCAACCCCTGTCAATTTAAAAATATTTTTAGATAATGCTGCATTCTGATAATTTGAAGTAGGATTCACATTATCACGGAATCAGTATTATAAAACAGAATGTTTTCCTTGAATTGTAATACAAGAAAAATTGATAAACTTTATAAAAGAAATTAAAAATGGTAGAATAACTTTTCCTTTTTTGAGAAATCAATGAAATAGTCATTTTTAATACGAGCTCTTCAACTGTTCCACTATTTTAATTCACTTTGTGTTATAAAATCTTCCTATCCCATTTTTCCACAAGCTATACAATAGTTCATTCTGTATACCTAAAATAAATTCCGTGGTTGTAATTTCAACCAATTTTAGTTTTTTTTTTTTTTTTATTAATTGAGCTGTCGAATATTTCGTTCGCATATTTACCAGAAGAAATTTAATAACAATAAATCTCGCGCCTTCGAAAAAATTATGCACTTTAATTGAATACTAATAAAAATAATTGTCGTTCAGAAATTTAAACGAGAATATCTCGAAAGTGAGAATATGTGACACAAGGCGTTTTTAATTATAACTATGAATTTATTCTGATCCTTCTCATTTTATCTGAAATAATCGACCTGTACGTGAAATTAATTGAAATAAATTGTCGCATTGGTCCACTTAAACGACCACTGTGCGATGAGATTTCTATTAAAAGCTGGTAAAAATATTTTATAAATTAGATATTCGGAAAGAATATAGATTTTTTGGTTAGAGAAAAGTAGAAAATCAAAGATTCTGTATTAAAAAACTGACGATACTTTTTTGAGCAGTAAATAAAGAATTGTATAATAATAGAATTGTAGAATTATTTGATTTCGATACCTCGCACACTGTTACATTACATTAAGTTTGATATATTAATTAGTATCGATCTTCCAAATTTTATGAAATGGTGACTGAGGGTCACCTCTCGAGTGCAAAGGGTTAATATTTCAGATTAAATTAATATTTAATATTTTTTTAAAATATTTTTTCTAACTTCAATACGCCATTTTTGGTCTCCCACCGTGTATTTCGTAATTTCTACTTCAAATTCATAATCAACGACGTCGAAAACCCAAAAATACTACGTTACAGCTCGATGTAAAAATTTTTCGTACGTTTCTCCACCATTTTGGATCCGCTATTTCGTTTTTTACAATTTTGACTTTAAATTCGTAATTAGTAATTTCGAAAACTCGTAGATACCAAGTTTTAGCTCTGTCTAACATCTTTTTACATATTTTTCTGGCACTTTGGCGCCGCCATTTTGCTTCTTCTTTACGTTTGACCTCGAATTCGTAATTAGTAACTCCCAAAATTCTGAGATATCAATTTTTGTGCGAATCAAAAGATGTGTTCATATTTTAGCCAGCGTTTCGCAGAAATTCCCCACTGTGCGTCGTGTGGAGAAATGTCGGAACCATGGTGCAACTCGAACGCCATTGATGGTGATAGTTTCGTCGCCGCAATGCTGTTACCACATGTCAACTGCTCGCAGTCACTAATCAACAAACGTTAGTTCCCGTTAACGGATTACCTTTGCTACTCTCTCCACAATGCTGACATCACAAACCTTACATCCTTGGTTGCAGCTTTGCTTGCATTTCTACTGTGGCATTCTTCTTCCTTCTCTTCGTCTTCCTTTTTATGCCTTGAAAATGAGAAATTTATTAAGAAAGTTGGAGGTATATAAAAATTTTTTAAAATCCTGCAATCTGCTTTGTACTAAAATATATTTAAAGAACAGAAATTTGGAAAATGTATTATACGAAGCATTCAGGAATTTTTATCATTTTTGACCATTTTTTAAATATTGCCTTTGGTTAAATTGAAAATTTTAATGTTATTGTACAAGGTATGTATAATCATATAATATTTGTTTAAACGAATTTAACATGGAATACATAGTTTTAACCATTTTTATTATTTTCTGTTCTAACATAATTTGGGATGTTTCAGTCACTTGTGATCATGTACTAAAAAATATTCATTTACCTAATTTACTTTTATTCGGTTAGTATGAATACCAATAATGATCGTTTTTTTTAAATATAGAAAGCAGTACTTCGTTTCTTATTATATCGTAGAGAATATTAAAATTAATTTAATGAGTAGGTAACATAGTATTTTTTGTTTTTTTATATATTACCAAATAATAATGTCAAATTTTTTGGGACAGTCAAATATTACTATTTTCATTAATATATGCTTAATCAAATAATATCATAATAAATAATAATAAATAATTTAAATAAATAATTAAATAAATAAATAAAATAAATAATTTATCAAAATATTATATTCAAGTATTGTTACTTTTATCAGAATATATATATATAGTGCAGTACTACTACTTGTATTAAAATATGTTTAGTCAAGTATTACTACTTTTATCAGAATATATAAATATAGTCGAGTATTATTACTTTTATCAGAATATATAAATATAGTCCAGTATTACTATTTTTATCAGAATATAAAAATATAGTTAAGTATCACTACTTTCATTGAAGTATGTATAGTCGAGGATTACTACTTTTATCCAAATATATATAATCAAGTATATTACTACTTTCATTATTATCAACATATTGTTGGTATTATATAAACAAAAATGTTAAATACCATGCTTTCTCAATTCATTTTAATACTAGAACTACCAATAAAATAATATTATATTCCATGTAGTGTCTTTATCGCATAGTAAGTATTCTAATTTTGAATTTTGATTTGGTGTGTGTATATGCACATGCGAGATAACTCAAAAGACACTTGAAAGAAAGTAATTCTTCCAATGCACCAGTACCATAAATACATTTTATCAGCTTGTTGCGTGTATACGAATATTAACACTCGCTGATAAAAATTGACCCAGATGTAATTCGCGTAATTTTGAAAATGCTATCGTATGTAACGATGGATAGTATAGTTCTGAAGTTGCAGTGCCTTGCCTTTCGGTAATCGGTTCTTCGTTTACAGCCTTTGTCTTGTCAAGGGGCTTCATTAGTCTACAAAATTCGAACATCTCTCTTGCATTTCAGAGAAAATCCATGAAATTTCTGTCCCCGTTACACGAAACATCTCTATTATTTTTCTACGTCACACATTTTTCCTATTGTTCTGTTTTTCTCTACTTAAAATTTTTACAATACGTGAACACTCGTTAAAATACTGCTTCGTCGTATATTGAAAATTTTTTGTCGAGCGAAAAATAATCGAAATTTTGAGGATTGAGAAAAGTGAATAATTTATTCAAATATTTATTATTTGCTCTTTTATTTTCGTTTCTTTCTATTTCTTTATTCTTCACGACACGAAAATTAATCAAAATTCTGGAAAAGATTAGAGTCAATAATTGATTAGATTTATTATAATTAATTTTGAATATGCTACAATGTTACGAACAAAATATCTTATTTTTGTAACTCGCAATCACAGCTGTTATTATATTTCGATTATTGGAAATAATTATTTCACAACAAAAATTCGTTTTTTGTATTTTAACAGGATTGTACAAACGAAATAAAATTAATTGCATTTTTCTAATTAATATCCATATTATCATATCGTCCAATGTATATTTACTTCCCATTAATTTCACTTTTGGAAGATTATCTCAAAATGAAAGAAAAATTAAGTTTCTATAAAATATAAAATTAATATTTTCGGTGTGTGTTTTATTTCTGTATCTGAGATACAGAAAATGCATATACGCAATGTAGTATAGTATAATATGTACACAAAAAGTAATAATAAAATTGTTTAAGGGAATCCTGTATTTATAACTATTAAAATGCATCGAGAAGGAATTGTAAACGAAATATACGTACTTCGAGTGAAAAATGATGATCTTGCATAGAATTAACCAAATTTCAAATTCGTGAATTTTCATACTATTGAATATTAGAACACGTTCATTTCATAAGTATCATTCCAAGGTAAATAGTTGTTGAGAATGTATTTTGTTAATTTATATATTTATATATTACATGTGTCATGTTTCTTAAGAAAATTTATCATTACCTTATTCGTTGTTGTTATATTACATTTGCAAATTATTATAAATATATTATATTTAGTAGATTACTATAGTTGCACATTGCATTATCATTTTGTAGTCTAATTGCTGAATTGTACCATATCATATTAGTACTATAGTGTATTCTATTATATGAAATTACTGTTCTGTTACTATACTATTACTATACTCCACGTCATGTTGTTACGTGATAGTTCAACTATTCTACTTTGTCGTGATATATTACATTGCTATATTATTCAAATCACGTTGAATTACGTTGCCTTACAATAAGTTACATTACATTATTATACTATACCATATTGTATCGTGCTATACTTTATCATATATCATATACTAGAATATTATAGTATCGTCTGGCACTATATTATATTACATTACGTTATATTATATTAGTACTATAATGTATTCTATTATATTAAATGACTGTTCTATTACTATACTATTACTATATTTCACGTCATGTTGTTACATGATAGTTCAACTACTATACTTTGTCGTGGTATATTACATTGCTATATTATTCAAATCACGTTGAATTACCTTGCCTTACTATAGTATAATAAATTACATTACATTATTATACTGTATCATATTGTATCGTACTATACTTTATCATATATCATATACTAGAATATTATAGTATCGTCTGGAACTATATTATAATACATTACGTTATATCATATTAGTACTATAGTGTATTCTATTATATTAAATTAATTAATTATTGTTCTATTACTATACTATTACTATACTCCACATCATGTTGTTGCGTGATAGTGCAACTATTCTTTGTCATGGTATATTACATTGCTATATTATTTAAATCACATTGAATTACGTTGCCTTACAATAAATTACATTACATTATTATACTATATCACATCGTATCGTGCTATACTATATCATATATTAGAATATTATAGTATCGTCTGGCACTATATTATATTACATTACGTTGCTATACTATATTACATCATATTGCTTGTTATGAAACAATTACTTAATTTTATTCATAAATTGAATAACAATTTAATCTTTGTGTACTATGTGTACCAAAGTCGTCCAATTAAATTCATTAAAAATTTAATTAGCAACAGTTCGTTTGTACACGTACAAGATATAATACAGTTTAGATTAATTCGAAGTTACATTTGAAAGTTGATCGACTTTCTGGTCCCGAGTCACTCTGGATCAGCTTTGCTACAGGTATTTAATCCAGCGATTGTTTGTAGCGTACTTTCTAAAAGAGGATGACGGAAGTTTAAACGGTTCAAAGCTGTACCGTTCTGACGATACCGGATTCATAAATCGTTTGCTATGTGCAATGAATGAAACATGGCCCGGAAGAGAAAGCGATTGATGTTGTTAAACAGATGTCTCTGTAGCCCAAGTTTTGAGTTACTTTTAGCCGGTTAAACATATCGTTTCTGGCATACAAATATACGTATGCTATTTAATTTAATTGTAAATCTGTTCAGTTGTAAATAAAGAACGAAACAGTAACGCAGGGCTGTGATATATTAAATATTTCAATAGTTCATGGAAAATTAATTTCTTACAATAATCTAAAGAGGTTTTAGTTTTCGAAATTTCTTTTACTTTAAATTGATAAATTATTACTTAAAATTTCAACAAGTTTTTTATATTAATTTCAGAAGATTACAGAATCACAATTATTTCAAAAAAGCATTTACGCAATTGCGATAATTTAAAAAAATTATTTACGAAATTAAGATAATTTTAAAGAAGCTACTTTATTCATTTGGAAAATTTATTTATTGGAAAATTCTGGAAAATTTATTACAGTAATTTGCAAAAAAATTGCTTTATTATAATAATTTCAAAAAATTCCTTTGCTATAGTAATTTCAGCAATGTTACTGTTTCATAATAATTAAAAACAAATCCTATAATATTTATATATAATAATTTCGAACAATTTGACATATTAATTATAAAAAGTCTCTTGGTAATAATTTCTGAAAATTCTGTATAATATAATTTAAAAAGCATTCGCGATTACTATTCGAGGAATGTACTGCATCGTAATTTCAGAAAGTGGCGTTTATCTCTGGAATTATTTTCTCTCTACAATTATATAAATAATAACTAAACAAATTTTCTGTATATTATTCTTGAAAAATTTCTTACTATAATTTACATAAAAATTGCTTTATTATAATAATTTCAAACAAATTCTTTTACTAGAGTAATTTTAGGAATGTCACTGTTTCATAATAATTAAAACAAATCCTATAATATTTATATATAATAATTTCGAACAATTTATCATATTAATTATAAAAAATCATTTACTAATCATTTCTAAAAATTCGGTAAGAATTCTGTATCGAGAAATGTAATGCACCGTAATATCAAAAAATGACATTTATGTCTAGAATTATTTTCTCCCTACAATTATATAAATAATAACTAAACAAATTTTCTGTATATTGTTCTTGAAAAATTTCTTACTATAATTTACATAAAAATTGCTTTATTATAATAATTTCAAACAAATTCTTTTACTAGAGTAATTTTAGGAATGTCACTGTTTCATAATAATTAAAACAAATCCTATAATATTTATATATAATAATTTCGAACAATTTATCATATTAATTATAAAAAATCATTTACTAATAATTTCTAAAAATTCTGTAAAAATTCTGTATCGAGAAATGTTGTAATGCACCGTAATTTCAGCAAATGACGTTTATGTCTGGAATTATTTTCTCCCTACAATTCCAGAGAATTACTCTCTTCTTATATTAGTACTCTACTAAACGAAACGTTATATATGCATGCATTTCCGAACACGGATGCCATTTTACGCAGATTTTCTGCTAGAGCCCCGGCATGGTTTCATCTTGTATTATGTAAAGTAACGAACGTAGCCAGTGGCGAGAATGTCTGTGCTCGCATTTGTGCGAGTACACAGGAGGGAAAATGCTGTATCGCGAACGTGTTGACATACTCATCAGAGCCGTGAAAGGGTCGCAGACTCGTGGGCAAGCAATCTGCAGGGAGAGTACGGATCCACAAAAGGATCCGGGACACGTCCACACCCTGCTTCTCTAAGATTTGAAACAACCGTTCTCCGGAGCTCTAGGATCCCTGGTACGAGCCGCGAGATCTTTTATCGGAAGAAATCGCGCGCGGGCAATTCTTATGGCTCATGCAGACGGCTCTTGTTACGGAACTTTGAATCGCCCCTGGATCAACGGAAATGAGTCGAGATGGGGCGTTCTTCGAACCCCGTTCAAGTGTACCGAACGTGTTTCTCGTCCAAAGTTTTCAACCCCTCCGCGGCTCCACGGTGTACCACCTTTTCACCATCGCTCGCCGCACTTAACGTGGTATTCTAGTCTAGAACCTTCGAACAATCCATTTCTTTTTTATTTTATTTTTTGAAAGTATTTGTTTTTGAAAATATTTCTGCCAATGGGTATTGACGGATTTGAAAAATTAGCATTTGTTCATCGCGTGCAACGGTACACATGTTCGTATGAAATACTTTAATGCGTTTTCCTCGAAACTATATTTTTCCAAATGATTACCGTGATATCTCGAGTTATAGTTGACCGATTGCGACCAAATTTAGAGAGTATGCCCAGCACATGTATCTCTATCTTATGTACTAAAATTTTTTAAATATAATTTTATTAACTATTTTTTTTGGTACGCTAAATTTGAAAAAAGCACAAAAAATCGGGAACCTAACTTTAAAATACTGCCAAAAATTTTCTCTTCGATGTTTTTATACGCATTTAGTACCGACGATAGCCACGTTCATACTGAACAGTATGGATGTTTGTTTGCTCATTTCAGAGAAGAAGAACAGCCGGAATCGTAGCTACCGTGCAGGCATGTTCAATTGTAGGGGCATTACTAAATTAACTGTATCTTCGACAATTTTCAATATTTTTTCATGAAAGAAATAATGTATACTTCTTAAATATAGGTCTAAACCATGCCATAAGTCCCATTGCAATCATGTCTTTATGGTTCTTAAAAAAAAATCCCAAGTAGCACCTAAAAATTAACTTCTAGATCAGAATACCCCCTTAAGTAAGTCTTCTTCTGGTCTGGAGGATCGAGGAAATCGATTTTTTCTTTTCATCTGCTTAATTCTTAGACTTTAGAAAATATGTGTGCAAAGTTATTCGATGAAATTCGTAAAATTGGCATAGGAAATATTGTATCTATTACTTTGGTGCATGTGGGTCGATGTGAAAGACTTGCTGCTACATGTGTCATCGGATTTTTAGTTTTATCGCGTTCTTTCCGTTCATGGTGGCTCGTAAACGAAGGACTGATCCATTACAAGTTGATTGTTCACTCGTAGTTTTATGAAAACTTTCTTGAATATTTCTACCAAAAATTTTTCACGTTTTTTCTCGAAACCGTACTTCTTAAATGCGTTGACACGATAACTCGATTTTTAGTTAACCAATGCACTTTAAATTTGGACAGTATCTTCGACGGATGTCCCTTTATCATTGGGACTAGAAAAATTGCAATCCATATTGATTTACTATTTTTTTCCCAGGATTTAAATCACAAAGAGCAAAGGAAAATCGATTTTTCAACTTTAAAATGCCGCCAATTTTTTAAATCTGTTATACTTGTTATACTTTCTAGTTCCAACCATAACTGTATCCTTATTAAACAGACTGCTGCTCGATTTGTTTGTTTTAATTAAGCAGGAGAGTCGCAATCGTGTCGACATGCCAAGCATGTTTTTTAAATCACGTTGTACATACGTTTCAATAACTCTTATAATTGTTATCATTTTTTATTCAAAAAAATTTGAAATACTCTCAAAACATGTGTTAATGAGTGACAGAAAAACTGCATTAATAACTGGTATGGTTTCTGCGGAAAAAATGACGGAATATATACGCTTTCTTTCTTACCTTTAGGCCAGGAGATACTGAACCTGCTGCAATTAGTCAGAATAGAATATAGATGGGATAAAATGTAGATGGGAAAACGAAGACAGAGGGACCTAACAAAATATGGAATAAACGAAAATATCGAAAAATTCGTAATACGTATATTAATAGAAAAATCGAAAAGTTAAGTGACCAGCCAACGCTGAGTACAGAATTTCTGATCGAAAGTTGAAACTGTTTATTTAATCCATAAAATGTTATGGAAACAAGATACCGTCAAAGTATCGAAACATTATAGAAAATTGAATTTTATCGGAAAATGAAAGTATACGAAGGTATATATGTATAAGCAGTACACGGAAATTTATCGAATACACTCATACGAGAAAGTATTAAAACGCTTACATTTGCTACGTTCAACAACTGAAATGTACCGATAATTATGAAGTGGTAAAAATTTCAAAGAAAACGATTTTATCAACTTTTACATTCGTCCTAATTAATCTTTTTAATTCGTAATACGTCGCAAGCACAAAATTCTTAATTTTTAATTAAACGAAACGTATAATATAAACCATTTTTACAACTACCAGCACAAATATGAAGGCTAAATTTATGATTAAGTGTTTAAAACTATGTGTTGGTACACGTAGTAAGAGGAAAATTCCAAGATTATGTTAGTTAAATTAGAAAATAATTCCGAGATATGTGCGATATTTACGATGAACGGTTATTGGAGATATAAGCCGTGGTGGCGCTAGTGAGTTCTTTGTAGTCTTATAATGTGAATATAATAGTCTTAAGGCTCAAGCAAAGCTGAATCAACCTTATATCGAAACTTCTTATTTTTGAATTAATATTACTTTCTATAGTCGTTTATGCAATGTCTTTGCGATTCACTATTAATACACGTTTGCAATAAACGTAATGTATAAGCTATACATATCATAAAATTGTATCCCATTTGTAGTGATATAATATTGAATTAATCATTACTGTATCAAATATTTCATATATATCACTTTTTGAAAATAATACATGTAAACGTCCCAATACTTTCATGCACGAGTCTATATTCTATATATTTAATTGAATATTGCAGTTTATAAATCTTTTATTTTTCTGAAATATTTTGATCGAATTAGTCATTCTTTTAAAAGATGACTATAGTCACCTAGATCGTACTCGTTTTATATCCAAGATGATTAAAATTGTTCGATATCCGATGTTTGTTGTACATTAAAAGTGATTATAGTCGTTGAACGTCAAGTACATGGCGTGTATCAACATGATACATTGTCAAACATTTACTTTATGTTTAGGTGATTATACTCGTCTAATCTCGAGTTGACACGGTATTAACCCTTTGCACTTTGCAATATTTCGTTACAGAAAAATAGCAATTCGAAGACTTTCTGCTACATTTTAATGAGCAAGTGGTACAGTTTTAGTCACTAATTAAAAACAAAATTTACTATAATGTAGTTTAAATCAAAAAGGATAAATTTTCTCGCATTTATTATTGTGGTAACATCGGGTTAACCCTTTAACTGCCACACCGAAATCACTTGTTTCGCTCAGGAGAGCACGGGAGTATTTTCATTATTCAAAGGAACGATGGTAAAATAATAATAAATTGGCGATATAAGATAATATTCTTACCCAATGGAGTGTTTATCATATTGGCAGTCACTTGTGACCACCGGTAGCGCGTTGGTAAAGGTTGACTATCGACTAAGTGTCAATTTTCGTTCAATTTTTACAATTGTAAGTAGTTCAAGCGCTTCGGTCACCAATGACCACCGTGGTGTCACAGGAGAAACCGTGGCCGATCATATATGACCAACGTGACAGTCAAAGTGTTAAAGAACTCGGAGCACCCCAGCTCTGCATGCTAAAAGTTAAACTTGTAAACCAAAATAATATAAAAGTATCGAGCTCCAGTGACCGATTAGGCTGCGTATGTGATAAACACGTAGCAGCAGATAACTCGAATCCTAAACAAAATGGCGATCCGTTTAATTTTCGCGGATGCATTAACAGAGAGTGACCACCGATAGAAGTCAGATCGAGGAGCAAATCAGGAAGCAGTATTGTACCAGAAGATAGAGAGTACTGTATCAAACGAAGGAGAATAAAGCAGAATTCGCCATAGAGTCTTAGAATTATTGTTCTCTCCATCTCCGCTCCTCCTCTTACAACAATGCAAAATTATATGCATAATTAACCCTTTACACTCGGCGAATTTTTCATTACAGAAAAATAGTAATTAGAAGCTTTCTGCCATAAAAGACGTTTATGTCTGGAATTATTTTCTCCCTACAATTTCAGAGAATTACTCTCTTCTTATATTAGTACTCTACTAAACGAAACGTTATATATGCATGCATTTCCGAACACGGATGCCATTTTACGCAGATTTTCTGCTAGAGCCCCGGCATGGTTTCATCTTGTATTATGTAAAGTAACGAACGTAGCCAGTGGCGAGAATGTCTGTGCTCGCATTTGTGCGAGTACACAGGAGGGAAAATGCTGTATCGCGAACGTGTTGACATACTCATCAGAGCCGTGAAAGGGTCGCAGACTCGTGGGCAAGCAATCTGCAGGGAGAGTACGGATCCACAAAAGGATCCGGGACACGTCCACACCCTGCTTCTCTAAGATTTGAAACAACCGTTCTCCGGAGCTCTAGGATCCCTGGTACGAGCCGCGAGATCTTTTATCGGAAGAAATCGCGCGCGGGCAATTCTTATGGCTCATGCAGACGGCTCTTGTTACGGAACTTTGAATCGCCCCTGGATCAACGGAAATGAGTCGAGATGGGGCGTTCTTCGAACCCCGTTCAAGTGTACCGAACGTGTTTCTCGTCCAAAGTTTTCAACCCCTCCGCGGCTCCACGGTGTACCACCTTTTCACCATCGCTCGCCGCACTTAACGTGGTATTCTAGTCTAGAACCTTCGAACAATCCATTTCTTTTTTATTTTATTTTTTGAAAGTATTTGTTTTTGAAAATATTTCTGCCAATGGGTATTGACGGATTTGAAAAATTAGCATTTGTTCATCGCGTGCAACGGTACACATGTTCGTATGAAATACTTTAATGCGTTTTCCTCGAAACTATATTTTTCCAAATGATTACCGTGATATCTCGAGTTATAGTTGACCGATTGCGACCAAATTTAGAGAGTATGCCCAGCACATGTATCTCTATCTTATGTACTAAAATTTTTTAAATATAATTTTATTAACTATTTTTTTTGGTACGCTAAATTTGAAAAAAGCACAAAAAATCGGGAACCTAACTTTAAAATACTGCCAAAAATTTTCTCTTCGATGTTTTTATACGCATTTAGTACCGACGATAGCCACGTTCATACTGAACAGTATGGATGTTTGTTTGCTCATTTCAGAGAAGAAGAACAGCCGGAATCGTAGCTACCGTGCAGGCATGTTCAATTGTAGGGGCATTACTAAATTAACTGTATCTTCGACAATTTTCAATATTTTTTCATGAAAGAAATAATGTATACTTCTTAAATATAGGTCTAAACCATGCCATAAGTCCCATTGCAATCATGTCTTTATGGTTCTTAAAAAAAAATCCCAAGTAGCACCTAAAAATTAACTTCTAGATCAGAATACCCCCTTAAGTAAGTCTTCTTCTGGTCTGGAGGATCGAGGAAATCGATTTTTTCTTTTCATCTGCTTAATTCTTAGACTTTAGAAAATATGTGTGCAAAGTTATTCGATGAAATTCGTAAAATTGGCATAGGAAATATTGTATCTATTACTTTGGTGCATGTGGGTCGATGTGAAAGACTTGCTGCTACATGTGTCATCGGATTTTTAGTTTTATCGCGTTCTTTCCGTTCATGGTGGCTCGTAAACGAAGGACTGATCCATTACAAGTTGATTGTTCACTCGTAGTTTTATGAAAACTTTCTTGAATATTTCTACCAAAAATTTTTCACGTTTTTTCTCGAAACCGTACTTCTTAAATGCGTTGACACGATAACTCGATTTTTAGTTAACCAATGCACTTTAAATTTGGACAGTATCTTCGACGGATGTCCCTTTATCATTGGGACTAGAAAAATTGCAATCCATATTGATTTACTATTTTTTTCCCAGGATTTAAATCACAAAGAGCAAAGGAAAATCGATTTTTCAACTTTAAAATGCCGCCATTTTTTTAAATCTGTTATACTTGTTATACTTTCTAGTTCCAACCATAACTGTATCCTTATTAAACAGACTGCTGCTCGATTTGTTTGTTTTAATTAAGCAGGAGAGTCGCAATCGTGTCGACATGCCAAGCATGTTTTTTAAATCACGTTGTACATACGTTTCAATAACTCTTATAATTGTTATCATTTTTTATTCAAAAAAATTTGAAATACTCTCAAAACATGTGTTAATGAGTGACAGAAAAACTGCATTAATAACTGGTATGGTTTCTGCGGAAAAAATGACGGAATATATACGCTTTCTTTCTTACCTTTAGGCCAGGAGATACTGAACCTGCTGCAATTAGTCAGAATAGAATATAGATGGGATAAAATGTAGATGGGAAAACGAAGACAGAGGGACCTAACAAAATATGGAATAAACGAAAATATCGAAAAATTCGTAATACGTATATTAATAGAAAAATCGAAAAGTTAAGTGACCAGCCAACGCTGAGTACAGAATTTCTGATCGAAAGTTGAAACTGTTTATTTAATCCATAAAATGTTATGGAAACAAGATACCGTCAAAGTATCGAAACATTATAGAAAATTGAATTTTATCGGAAAATGAAAGTATACGAAGGTATATATGTATAAGCAGTACACGGAAATTTATCGAATACACTCATACGAGAAAGTATTAAAACGCTTACATTTGCTACGTTCAACAACTGAAATGTACCGATAATTATGAAGTGGTAAAAATTTCAAAGAAAACGATTTTATCAACTTTTACATTCGTCCTAATTAATCTTTTTAATTCGTAATACGTCGCAAGCACAAAATTCTTAATTTTTAATTAAACGAAACGTATAATATAAACCATTTTTACAACTACCAGCACAAATATGAAGGCTAAATTTATGATTAAGTGTTTAAAACTATGTGTTGGTACACGTAGTAAGAGGAAAATTCCAAGATTATGTTAGTTAAATTAGAAAATAATTCCGAGATATGTGCGATATTTACGATGAACGGTTATTGGAGATATAAGCCGTGGTGGCGCTAGTGAGTTCTTTGTAGTCTTATAATGTGAATATAATAGTCTTAAGGCTCAAGCAAAGCTGAATCAACCTTATATCGAAACTTCTTATTTTTGAATTAATATTACTTTCTATAGTCGTTTATGCAATGTCTTTGCGATTCACTATTAATACACGTTTGCAATAAACGTAATGTATAAGCTATACATATCATAAAATTGTATCCCATTTGTAGTGATATAATATTGAATTAATCATTACTGTATCAAATATTTCATATATATCACTTTTTGAAAATAATACATGTAAACGTCCCAATACTTTCATGCACGAGTCTATATTCTATATATTTAATTGAATATTGCAGTTTATAAATCTTTTATTTTTCTGAAATATTTTGATCGAATTAGTCATTCTTTTAAAAGATGACTATAGTCACCTAGATCGTACTCGTTTTATATCCAAGATGATTAAAATTGTTCGATATCCGATGTTTGTTGTACATTAAAAGTGATTATAGTCGTTGAACGTCAAGTACATGGCGTGTATCAACATGATACATTGTCAAACATTTACTTTATGTTTAGGTGATTATACTCGTCTAATCTCGAGTTGACACGGTATTAACCCTTTGCACTTTGCAATATTTCGTTACAGAAAAATAGCAATTCGAAGACTTTCTGCTACATTTTAATGAGCAAGTGGTACAGTTTTAGTCACTAATTAAAAACAAAATTTACTATAATGTAGTTTAAATCAAAAAGGATAAATTTTCTCGCATTTATTATTGTGGTAACATCGGGTTAACCCTTTAACTGCCACACCGAAATCACTTGTTTCGCTCAGGAGAGCACGGGAGTATTTTCATTATTCAAAGGAACGATGGTAAAATAATAATAAATTGGCGATATAAGATAATATTCTTACCCAATGGAGTGTTTATCATATTGGCAGTCACTTGTGACCACCGGTAGCGCGTTGGTAAAGGTTGACTATCGACTAAGTGTCAATTTTCGTTCAATTTTTACAATTGTAAGTAGTTCAAGCGCTTCGGTCACCAATGACCACCGTGGTGTCACAGGAGAAACCGTGGCCGATCATATATGACCAACGTGACAGTCAAAGTGTTAAAGAACTCGGAGCACCCCAGCTCTGCATGCTAAAAGTTAAACTTGTAAACCAAAATAATATAAAAGTATCGAGCTCCAGTGACCGATTAGGCTGCGTATGTGATAAACACGTAGCAGCAGATAACTCGAATCCTAAACAAAATGGCGATCCGTTTAATTTTCGCGGATGCATTAACAGAGAGTGACCACCGATAGAAGTCAGATCGAGGAGCAAATCAGGAAGCAGTATTGTACCAGAAGATAGAGAGTACTGTATCAAACGAAGGAGAATAAAGCAGAATTCGCCATAGAGTCTTAGAATTATTGTTCTCTCCATCTCCGCTCCTCCTCTTACAACAATGCAAAATTATATGCATAATTAACCCTTTACACTCGGCGAATTTTTCATTACAGAAAAATAGTAATTAGAAGCTTTCTGCCATAAATGGACATTTTTAAAATGGTAAATAAGAAATCGTACACGAATTTACACGTAAGATTATGTTACTTCGACATTCCATGCACCGTTGCGTTATTTTAGATTCTATTTATTATCATCTAGCCTTGGAACTTGAGTAAAGGGTGTCTGAGGCTTGCCTCTCGAATTCTATGGGTTAACCCTTTCACAGTGTGGTAAAATTACGAAATCAGGTTCAAAAAATGTCCAGTTTTTTCTTTATACTCGAAAACACTTCGGCATGTAATAAAAAATATAAGAAAACGTGTTTCATGTGTATTCTGTTAGCAATTAGTTCGTGTATAGTACTTGGCGTTCTGCCCGTGACTGTCACGGGATAAACTGTTAATGGGTTAAAGGTCGTTATCATTCAATATTGAACATTCTCTATATTATCATCTATATTAGTCTTTTACGGACCAAATCATGTTCGACGTTTTATCCCGATTGATTTACAGAGAATATGATTTCAGTTGATTTCAAAAACATATTGCGAAATGCTGTTCGAAGTTTGACTCCCTCTTCGCAATCTCCTGGGAAACGATTCCATCATGGAAAACGATTTATTTCCGTTAAATTAAATTACAAATTAAAATGATATATATTTTATATACACCAACTGACAAAAGTTAAGAAACAACTGTGAGTGTTGGTTTTATGTGTGAATGCGAATGAAGTTGAATAAGTGAAACTCATTTGCGATGATATAAATAATGTTCCGTCCCGGAGAACGTCTTTATAACATAATTTTATTCTAGGGCTTACACTTTTAACAGACCTAATGGTTTATTTTATATTTTATACCGCGACTGCAATTCCGGAGGTTCGATGTGTCTCAACGCCGTTCTAGCGGATTAAGCTTATTAAGGTAAAGCAAAATTAGGAATTTTACTAGTACCAGACGCGACAGATGGGACCCACTTGTGACAGACCCAACAAGCGACGGACGGACGGCACTTATAAATCACGTCATTGACCATCAGAAATCGGCTCCTTGACAGTTTCCTACTCCTTAGCCAAAGGTCCTTATGTCACACCCTCTGTCCAATTAAAACTCTTTACCTTTCCACCACCAACATCTATTTTACCC
>NW_016908927.1:92534-194621 GCF_001483705.2 Eufriesea mexicana
GAGTGCAGTCGAGTATGAACGATGTTTGAAAAAATGTTTAGAAAAATGTGCCTGAATAAAAGAAAAATGTGTGAGAATCGTCAAAGAGGAAACATGGGTATGTAACGATCAACACTTTGTTGACTGGCAATTTTACACAGAAACTATGTTATGTCATTGGCTATTATTTTGTAATCCAATCTTCAAAATCACTTTCGCACGCAATATTCTATATCGCCCTGGGTTTCATAAATTTAAATAGACGATGCATGTGCAATGACGAGTAAACTCGTCATCGGTCAACAACGTTTGGGCAGGAAAAGACGAATTAACTCGTCACCGGTGAACAATGTGTTAACTCTTTGCACTCGACGACTTTTTCGTTACAGAAAAATAGTAATTCGAAGACTTTCTGTCATAGAGTCGACGGTATTTTTAAAATGGTAAATGAGAAATCATTTGCAAATTAAGACGTAGAATTATTTTTCTTCGACATTCCACGCATCGTTAGACTTAGGTGATTTTGAATTTGATATATTAATTAACGTCGATCTTTAAAATCTGATTAAATGGCGACTGAGAGTCACCTCTCGAGTGCAAAGTGTTAATAAGAGTGAGAGAGAAGAATTTTCTAAAAAGTGTCAATTATTTTTCTTTCTGTTTAAAATAGTTTATTGCAAGTTGTTTTCATTATTTAAATATTTTTATCTAAATACACTAATGTGTTAACTGTTTAAAAAACGTAGAAAATATTGGTATCCATTTTTATCCACAACAATGCAGTCATTTGGGAATTTCAAAGGTCAAAGATTGAAACTAAAAATAGCATAATAAGATAATTTCTTGATGTATGTAATGTCATCTTATTATGCTATTTTTAGTTTCAACCTTTGTATCTTATAAAATAGAGAATACATCGAAATTACCAAACAATTACGTCGTTCCTTAACTTTTGTCAGTAAGTATATGTACTTGTTAAAACTAAAATGAATTGAACGGAAGAGTTGAGGCCACCTCGACGTAGGATAACAAAGCATTAAAAGTAATTAGTGTCACTTAACGTCGAGCACTGGCTATATAGTACGAGTGCTTATAGTCATCCAACTTCGAACGTTTACGCGATACTATAGGCGACTATAATCACGCGACATCACACATATGCTCTGTATTAAAGGTACGGTCACCCAGTTACTCAACTATAATCAATTTTCTCGTCAAGGTAACTATGGTCACTCAACGTCGAGCATTAATGCTATATTAAAGGTGACTGTAATCACTCTATCTCGAGCATTCGTTCTCTGTTACGGGTACATATTGTCACCTAACATTGGGTATTTACTGTATAGCTAAAACAACTATAGCCATTTAATATCGGGTGTTTATGCTATATTAAAGGTAATTATAATAGCTCCTAGAGCACTTGCTGTATATTCAAGGTAATTATTGTCATTTAATATTGAATATGAATACTTAATGTGTAGCAGAATAGTCGTCTAATATTGTGCATCTACACTATATTGACACTAGAACTAGCAACGATTTGTTTCAGATATTTTATTTTCACAACTTCTAGAAACGTATAGCTGCTTTTGATAAAATGTATGTTGACTTTTGTTGAGATTGAAACATAATTATTTGTAGTTCCTCGTTTTTGTCGTACCACTACAATTGTTTTTACCTGTGTGCAATAACATATTCAGTTACTCGTTATAGGTTGGTAATCCTGGTGTTAAGGATGACAATATTTACTCAACGTTTAGTATTTACCGTATACATTAAACATGACTATTGTCACTCAACCACGAGTACTCACTGTGTAGCAAAGACAGTTATAGTCACCCAATATTCAATGCTACATTAAAGCTAATTTCATCGCTCACTGTCAAACGTGGAGCATTTATTTTAAATTAAAATGGCGTAAAATTTTCACATCATTAACTCCTTGCATTTTGATTTAATTATGAAAAATTACGCACTCAAGTAATATTTCATTTCAATTAAAATGCATACCTATTCCATTCACGATAAAGTTGAATACAAATTTTAGAAATTCTTCGAATCTTGTGCAAGTTATAACGCGTGATTAGTATAGCTCATCATCACGAGATTTGTTAATATACGAGATCATCATTGCAGTGTACTCTCCCATGTATTTGAACAATTTGAGTCTGTAAAATACTAGTCAACAAGCTCTACTCTGATAAAAGGTGAAAAATCATCACTTCATAACAAACATACTTTCTTTTTACAACTTGTTCTTCCTAATCATATTTCTCCTAGTCAATCGCTTTCCAATCAAAGGAAGATGATGAAAGACACATAGAAGTGTGTACATATATGAGCCGTTCACTACACAAATTGATTAACTCCATAAAACAGAAAGTGGAGAAATGCAATGAAATAATGTATATTGTTTTTTAAAATTCCCTTTATAATTTAAATCGAAATAAATATCGTAGAGTGCATAAATACAAATGTAACTTTCATCTAACGGTATATAAAATTTATAAGAAAAAATAGCCAAAAGGTAATCGTTGGTAACGTTACCATTTTTATGTTACTGGAAGAGTTAATCGATTTGGCAAGTGGAAAAAGTAATAAATTTAAATTTTACTAAATTTTACTTAAATTCTGATAAGACGGCGCTAAAAAATTCACCGTTATCATTCGTGGCTTGCTAGTGCATTTGAGTTGCATTATTGCAACGATTTACATTAGAGTACGGAGTTAATCAAAGTGACCTCTGAAATAAATTATTTATTATTCGGTGGCCAACAAATTTTTGTCGTTTAACGGTGTTAATCTTAATTATCAGGGAAAGTTATTATAAATATAAAAAGTTATGACTATACCAAGTGCTTTGACATTTAAATTTAAGATTTTTCAAAAAGTGGAGCTAATCGATTCGTGCAGCGAATGGCTCATATAAATCACGTATCAAATCGTTCAAAATAATTCCTTCAAGATTGTGAAACTACCTATAAGGCTACCCACAAAGTTATATTTTTCTGTCTCGAAGAGACATATCTGCCAAATTGACCCTTTACACTGCAATGACGCGTCTAACTCGTCACGGGCTCTTTAACACTAGAACTACCAACCCAGTGAAAATGACTGGTCCCAGAATTGTCCTTTTCGCAATCATCGAACACATACACCTGCTTTAAGAATAAAATTGGTATCAACTCGTATTAAGAAAGAACTGTAATCGATATATTCGCTCATATTCATCGTGCCGCTGAAATTACTATAATCTGTGCACGTTATAGTTAGGTACTCCTTAAAGATCGGTAGTTCTAGTGTTAAATCTCACGATATAACGAGCTACCTTCGAGTCTTATCCCGCGAATATAATTATATTTAACAGGTTCGATTTCTAAAGTTTTTAAAAATTAATGAATTGATATACAGGGGCTAACTAAAATTAAATACTGCTTCGATGTATAATTTTTCGGAATTAAATGCAAGGGTATATATTGTAACTAGGTTGGCCTTGATCAACGGGGATTAGTGACGGACAGCTCTAAGAGGAAATTATGTGCTTTTCCAAATGTTTAGTGGATTGTATATTTTTATATCGTATATAATAGACAATACCTTGGTGGTAAGGGATGCTGTGCAATCTTCGAGATTAAATTTAATTCTACGTGTGCTCTACGAGAGTTGATTTGTTATTGTCTCTCATCTTGTTCTTCCTTTCGATAATTTTACAAAGTGCATAAAAGAACTAGGTTAAGGCTAAGAATTTTACAATTGGTTACTGAAACTAGTTGGAGTTGCCGAATTTTAAGCGTAAGTGTAGGAGTTACAAACAAGTTTCGGGAAGACGAGATAAATTATGATTCCATACTTCACGTACTTGGGGCATATGGTGGCCAAACGTCGATGTCCCAACGAGCTCACCTGAGGTGCGGGTCCGGTGCTAGGCTATTTTTCCTATGAGACTGGTTATGCGGCTGAATCGGTACTTCGAGGCTTAACAAAGGGGTTAGTATCGATGAATTGGTCGCGAATGGAGAGCAGGTGGTCACAGACGTGGTTGTAGACCAAATTAGGGGTAGTCGTGTGTGCGTTTTATCCTTCTATCGTGCGGAGTGATGGACCCTTGCTTGATCCGAATGCAAGGGCTGTTGTAACGAGGGCATAAAACTCGGTTGATATTCTTGGTGGCTGGATGTAAAAAACTGGAAAATTGAGATATTAAATTGAACGTGAATTCCTGCTTTCATTCTGCTATCGAATATTCTTGCAGAAGGTATTCTTTCCTTTTTCCCCTAAAAAAGTTTCCAATTTCCCAGAAAAATTCGCTTAACCTCTTGTCGCTCTATGTGTGTCGATTTGGTCTCGCCATGCTGTTTCATCCGTTTTTGTTCAACTCGATATACGAGGTGTCCCGGTGAAATGGGATCACCTTGATGTATGTATGCCTCATTTTTTCTTCCACGGAAAGATTTCCTGGGACAGTGTTGCACTGTTTCAAGAGCTGCTCGTAATGGATTCTCTCTTAGGGTCATCTTTTTACCAGATTTCTTACGATTCTTTTCTGTCCCGTGAATGTTTAAAAAGATGAAATGTCTTTCGCGAGAAATATTTTGAGAATATATATTAATACTAAAAAATATAAATAGCGAAACGGTATTGCGATTATGGTCGTGAAATTTATTTTTCTATGCTCTGGGATGAATATCGTTTAAAAAAAGATCGGTCAATGACTTGGAAGTATCAAAAAATTCTTTACACTGTTACTGTGCTGTTCTTAAAATAATACAACTTTGTCCTGAGAAGTTTTCTGTATAACAAAAAATATGGCAAATATTTAGGCATCTTGTACATTCATTTGTTGCATGTAAATATCTCATAAATTAATAGTTTATGAGGTAATACTTTCTTTAAACAAATTTTTTAAAGGAACTTCCAGCATTTGAATTTTCACAATTTTTTAATGAAAATCTGGTTTTTCTTTTGTTATAAGAAAGTGCAAGTAAAAATCCAATCTAGAAACGTGAAAGTACAGACTTTCTCCTGTATATTGACCCCACAAATGTTATTCTACGATTTCTCTTCACGAGGTTGTAGTTTTTCAAAAATTAACGTAGTATAGGTTCATTTCTGTATGTCAAAATTAATACGATATTTTGATTAAGAAATTATATATACGAGAGTAAAATCAAGTTTTGAGTAGCCTTTTATAGTAGATTCTTAACTATGACGTCATTGAAATAGAGTCTGGAATACAATTTGAATAACAAATGGATTTCTGCAATATTTTGTTCTGTATCAGATCGTTTATGAAATGACAATGTCGAATTTTTGAAAATTATGGAAGTGTCATAGTTCATTATATCATTCTTCTATTAATAATAATTAACTGAATATAATTAATTAATAATTAATTAATATTATTAATAATTATATTAAATATTGTATTATATATTACATTAAATATTATATTATATAACACTCTACTACCTATTGTAGTATGTCAATTGTGCAAAATTCTTTTGGAGAAAAAAGATAAACTTTTTTAAAAATCAGAACAGAGTGTTGTTCCATCGATCGAAGCATACGTAATATTTTCTTTTTTGCAAAATAGTAAACCTCTGCCAGTGATACGAAATAGAACAACGAACAGTGAAGGAAATATGGTGTTAGTACTTTCGACAGCCTCAAACTTTTACAACTTGTAACATCGTAACTTATTAACGTGTTTCGGCCTTGTTTTTGGTGCTTCCATTTCAAACTACGTGTTCTGCCGATGATTCATGTCGACGTGTTTACTATCCACGCTTGGGATTTATGTACGTACGTTTTATAGCAAATTTATTATAAGCAAAATAACCGGGCAATTAAAAGTTAGTATAAAGTTAACGCATTTAAACGAATAAGCTATAAATAAATAAGCTTTATCTAAGTAAACTATAATTAAAAAGAAATAAATGTTGTATATGTGACATTTCAAGGTGTTAGAAGTGTTTTGTTGAAATAATTTGAAAAATTAATTGTGACACAACCATAAATCTAAGGTTTGTTTCCTAATACTTCGAAAAATAGATTTATATTATTATAGTAATATAGTTAAACAGATACAGTGTAAAATAAGAGATAAATTCTTTTTTTTATAAATTTTTTATTTAATTTTCTTTCATAGTTGCTGCTATACAAAGAATTTAAAGTAAAGCAAGTCACCGAAATGTATTTCTTGTTTTCAATGACATGAAAAAAGTTGCTGCAAGGTCTTCGACATTTTTTCTTCTCAAGAAGGCGTGTATCTTTTCTGATTGCATCTTAAAGGTGATGAAATCATAGATTTGAACTTGTTCAAAATGTCACGTTTAAATGACATTTGTAATCTTAAGCACCAGCAATTTGATAGAATTGTGAAAATTTAAAACGATTAAATAATAAAATAATCCATACTCCTGCACCGACTTTACAGTTATCCATAGCTCATCTCGCTTCTAGAGTCGTCAATCGTTGTCTTCTTCTCGCGCTTCGTGCGCGCTCTAGCGGTGCAGGCGAGGAACTAGTACACAAGATATACGTAACTAAAAATCGAACAGATTGAACAGCTATAGAATTTCCATTGTCCACTTATTTACTTATATTACTCAACTCATACTCATTGTATATCGTCAATAGGTCGTCCGCAATTGGCGACGGTTAATGACGAACCAAATTTCTTGAGGAACTTGTGTTTTTAGTGGACTGTATATTTTGTAATTGTTCCGGTTAACTCTTCTGAACTCTTCGAATGTTATTTGCTGACTCACTGGTACTGACCTAACTAACTTGTGCGATGCACGATCTTTCGGAGCCCGTGGTTTCCAAAGGGAAATCGGTTTTCCCATTGGTGGTTGACAGGACCGAGGGTGGGCCCTCGGTCCGCGAATCAGATGCCCCCAAAGAAGGGAGGACCGTCTTCCAAGAAGACCCTAACGGTCTTCTGGGTCTATTCTAATCAGGGGCCGAACAAAATACCGGCACAACATTCCAAGGCTTAACACTCATATTACACATATTACTTATGTTTACTCGTATGTTCAATTGTTTATTGTTCTGTAATATCAAAGTGTCAGAAAGCTGGCACATATATGTATGTCTTTCTTTTACATTCATAAACGTATATAATAATAGTACATTGGAAATTTTAGATTAATCCTTTGCACTCTTTTGTCAAGTGTGACTCGACATATACCTAGATAAAAGGGCACTGTCACAGACGGTGACCTCATGCCCTAATCACGCCACGCTCACCATTCCTACATTAACTTTTCGAATTTTCGCAATTATTTTTATAAATTTAAAGAAAGGATTATTTATCAATATATTTATATCATTATTTTTTAATAAATTTATTAATATTTTAATTTATTTATAAATACATAAATGTATATCTATTTTCTTGACATTTTTATACTACAAACAATAGAAAATCACACGTATACATAAAACACGCAAAGTACAGTATTAGTAAATTAAAATAAACGTCCCAATATGACACGGTGATATGAAAAATACGCACTTCGAGTGTCACAGATTGGTACACCATGGGATAACAATTTTGTACGTAATACCCTATCGGAACGTATTTGTTTGTACTGAAAATACCAAACAGTCGTGGTTCACCATAAGCTACCGATGGTCCACGCAGCGTTATATTTCACTGGAGCCATCTTGACGAAGTTCAGACACTCTAACCTCATCGTCATCCGTTACGTGACTATCAGCCCTCATACTTCATCGCCTCTGCAGTTAGGCCAAGTTAACTTCCCCGATCGCCTCTCTACAAATGATCGATACACTTTGGGTCAAAAAGGAGAGGATGATCGAGGCCGATAATCCTAGCCGAACTCCTGCGAACATGGAGTCTTTATAACTTTGCTGATCCTAACCTAGCGTCTGCATGTAGTTGTCGATTGTTTTACCACTATACCATCATGTAGTAGATACGCTTGCGTCCGTATAATACAGCATGAAACAACCTCAACTCAAACTTGGCACTTCAAACTAGTGCCACGTTGCAATGTATCGCATAGGGGTCTGTGGGGTCAGGAGGTTAACTCAATGAGAGCACTGCACACTTGTATAACGTACTACTTTACTATAATTAGAAAAAACAATAAATAAACTCTTAACCTTTTATAGTTAGAGTAACCTTTTAGAGTTAGTCATAGTGACGTATATCAAATTCACTCATGACACAAGTGATGATGTACGTCAGATTGATTCCCTATCAATAGAGGTGACTCAAAGTAAATTGACTCCCTGCCAATAGAGGTGACTCAACGTCAAATTGACTCAGATTCATCAGTCTGAGGATACTAGGATCTAGGTATCTAAGGATACGTCAAATTGACGCCATGTCACCATTATTGACACGATGTCAATTTGACTTCGAGTCATCTTTATTGATAAGTAATCAATTTGACGCCACATTACCACTAGTACTATGAGAATAGTGTTTACCACTTTAAAATTAACTATGATAGTTACACTCATCGTACACTCTCAATCTGCTCGCTTCTTTTTCCATTCCCACATTCCACTGTTTCAACCTCACATATCCCATATTCCATTGTCAGTTTGCTATCTAACAATCTCTCATCATTCCATGCAAATCATAAACATTATAGTTTCTACAGTCCTCTCTCTATTTGTGCTATGTAGATGACATGTGCAGAAAGAGGCTGAGTACATGCTGTCGATGAAAGTAAATCCAAATTTGTCATAGTCAGGTTTTTAACTGACGTGTCTTGTTTGGATCATTATTTCGGATAGTATATTCAGATTTGTTAACGTTTACATTCCTCATACATTCATAACAGAGTCGCCATGACAATCATTTTCTGCATATGCTACCTTGCCTGTGGCAAACTCATACGTGGTTTCGAATAAATTTGTTATTAATCGATCGTGAATTATTTTATGTATATTATTCTTCGTATCTTAATATGTTTATAAATTTTAGGATAAATACAAGAAGTTAAATATTTCAATCAGTATGTGGGGGTTTCTATGATGAAGTCTTTGTTGTTTCGGTGGTTCCTACGGTGCTGCCCTTTGATCGTTGTGCTATGGCAGGGTAGCGGGTACAAGAACGAAAGGAAAAGGAAGGGATGAGCGTTTCGTCTTGGGCCTGCTAGTGGACTCGTCAGTAAGACGTTCTAGCAGGCCCTACCTTAGACGGGGATATTTAGATAGCATAGAAACTTCTATAGATCGAGGATTCATCGAGGACTTGCGAGAAAGTCCTCGAACCTCCTTTAACACGTTAAGTGCCACGTCGGCCTCCAGTGACCGGCGCTAGACTTCCTTGGGTCCTCAGGCCCAAACTAGGACCAAAAGGTGCTAACGTTTGGCGTTAAATTTTTCGTCACCTTTGAATCTAACATTTGGGAATTCCTGTCATAACAATTGCTACAGTATCTCCGAGTTTCACGAACACTTCGCCCGCCGTCGATGGCCCACTTGACGGCCGAATCTGGGCCTGAACGGAACGGTAAGCAAAACGAGCTGGGCACTTAACGCGTTAAAGTTTAGTACTCTCTCTTTTCATATGCAAGTTCTCTTTCTTGATCACTCATTTCCTGGACTTTCGTTCGTTGCTTGCACTCGACACGGTCATAAATATCTCGTCCATACAATTCTTGCACGTGGTCATCCGTCCGTCTTCATGCACTCTAGATGATACCCTAAACGCCTGTTCCGTCCCGAAGAGCGTGTTTAGAATATGATTTTATAATTAAGGCCTACACTTTTAACAGACCTAACGGTTTATTTTATATTTTATACCGCGACTGCAATTCCGGAGGTTCGATGTGCCTCAACGCCGTTCTAGCGGATTAAGCTTATAAAGGTAAAGCAAAATTAGGAATTTTACTAGTACCAGACGCGACAGATGGGACCCACTTGTGACAGACCCAACAAGCGACAGACGGACGGCACTTATAAATCACGTCATTGACCATCAGAAATCGGCTCCTTGACAGTTTCCTACTCCTTAGCCAAAGGTCCTTATGTCACACCCTCTGTCCAATTAAAACTCTTTACCTTTCCACCACCAACATCTATTTTACCCAATCAGAACTAAACTAGAGAAAACACCGGACCGAACACGACGAGACAGGACATGGAGCAAAATCGAGAAGTCAGTTCGTCTTCGGCACCGATCCTTCAAACATCTAAATTACACATACAAACGCGTGTTCGAAACGGTACTCCGTTAACGTCTACGTTATAACTATTCTACACTTTTCTGTAAATAAACACTCTCTTTTGACCACACACATTCTGGATCCTTATTATCGCAACTAGTCACGCAATATTAATTTGGCGCGTGATAAGCGTTCTTAGAAATCGAAGAGATTCGATGCCGTAGGACGCTACAACGCCTAAGTCGGACCCGATACCGCTCTTAATACTGTTTCCTTTGCTAGTGTCCTTCTCAACGCTTGGGAACTCCTGTTATAATAATTGGTACAGTATCTTCGAGTTTTATGAACACTTCTCCCGCCTGGGTCTGAACGGAACGGCAAGCAAAACGGGTTGGACATTCCTCGTGTCAAATAGGAATCTATCTACTGGAGAGGGTGAGAATGATAGTCGCTACAAGTATATAATAATTGAACTGACATATTTTATATGTTTGCGAGAAATAAAATATCCAAAAATAAATACACATTTTGACTAGGTTGATGATTCTTTTTTAATTTTGATTCGAGTTTGTTTATATATTAGTATACTCGTAAAATTGAAGATATACACAATACTGGAATCTCGTAGGAATTTCAATTGCACAACGTACCCAGGAATAAAAGTATAATAAAATTATACTTTTGATGTATAAACAAAGAAATTGAAATGTATGGTTTATATATCCTTCGAATTAAATAACAATTATTCCTTTTTCCTGTTTTAATTACAAACTCAGTAGGATTATTTCTAATTAATTTTACTTGGATTTAATTCTGTACTTATGTTCGTACATGTTAATTCAACGACAGCCAACAGAATAATCTAGATGGATCTTCTTTTCACTCACCCTTTTCTCTGTTTTTCATATTATGTCTATTTAAACTGAATTATTTTCATTTTCGTTTTTCGTACTTTTTAATATTATTATTGTGATAGTGGTTGTCATAGAATGTGTGGTATGAGTGTGAGGAATGTTTGTGTGGAAGAATGTGTGTGCGACGAGTATGACAGAGAGTCGCGAAAAACAATCAGTAGTGAATGACAGTCATTACAAATAGACGTTGTATGTGAGAGAGTCCTCGAGAGATTATATCGCAGTTAGAAGCGAATTAGTGTTTTACGTGATTTAATTATATTTTATGAAGTACTGTTATTGTGTTCAATAAATATTCTTATCAGTTTATCCATTTACTCACAATTATAAAATTTGGATAATAATTTATTTATTTCTGAATACATAATGTTTTCTCTGGACACATTTTTTGCTATTTATAAACTGCATTCCCTCTTCGTTTTGACAGATGTGTTGCATTGAATATTAATATGAACATGAAGTTTCTATTATGGCTTTCTTTCTCACCGTTACGTTGAAATACGTGGCTTTCTAATTTATGCCATTATGATATACAGTACACGAAAAGGTTATTTCGTCACAGTTCATAGGAACCAATTGTCGTCCATTTTTCTTTCTCTTTTCCTTATTTTCAATTTTGCATAGTAATTTATTTCAGATAAAAAATAAAAATAGAAGTATCGTATCAGAAATATCCAATTTACCGAAACTTTTGTCTAGCTGATCCGCGATAGTTTCTTTTAACTTGGAAGTCTATATAGATCCACGCTTTTGATTTATTACATCCTCCTTCCAAATCCATTGTTTGGACGATTGATGGTTCGTATCTTCCTTTACATCGTTATCTCTATCGTCTCGTGTAACTAATCGTTTTGTACGTTTTCTTACTGGCACTAGTTCATCACTGTCCTCGTCATTGCTGACGACTATTATTTAACTTTCTTAAACAATCGCTATCAGTGGTACCAATAGTCCGCTATCCAAAATTATGTCAATTCACTTGTGATTAATTTTTGATACAGAGATTCAAATTAATGTTTCTTTCTTAAGAAGTTGGCTAAAAATATTTTTAATCGAATGCTGTTTTGTGTTTAATGTGAGTTTGCTATATAACAATTATATATTTGTTATAAATTATAATATACACACGTCTCATCTCCTAACTGTTCACTTTCATGCTTTTTATAACAAACTGAAAACCCTCGCAACATATTGACCCTGATTTATAACAATTGCACAATACCACGCATTCTAGATCTTCCACTCGCACTTCCAAAAACATGCATATCTACATTTGTATCATTACTCGATTTCACACACTCGCATTCAGACTAATAAAACCAAATTCACATTTAATTCAATACTATTTTATTATGCCTTCTTTATTTTTTTTTTTTTTTTTTTTAATTTATTAAATATTATTTTATGGAGTATTGTTTATTATTTTACTAAATCTTTTTTACTATTTTATTATATTGTTCTTATTTTATTAAGTACTATAATATTTTATATTATTTACTGTTTCCTAAATATTACTTTATCAAGCATAATTTGCCATTTTATTACAAATTATTTTATTTCGTATCTTTTGCTATTTTATTAAATATTATTTTTTATTCTACCAAGCACTGCCTACTATTTTATTAAATATTACTTACATACCGATTCATAGTCTGCACCGAATGCAAACAAACCTATTTGAAGAATGACACCCGCAGCAATTGCTTCTCGAATCCCATTCGAACTTGCCAATTCAAATTCGCAATTTGTACCACGTTCATAACTCACATTTTTTATCTTTGCCTCGTAAATCATATCACGGATCTCGCACAATGTGAACCGAGGATTAATTAAATGTTCCTTCGTGGCTGAACAACCAGAGGAGTACACGTATAAATTGTATTACTCGTAAAATTGTAAACATTTTCCTCTACGGTACTTAATACCCTATCAGTGCCCAGGTTATCACTATCGTATTTGTTTGTAACTCCTGGTATAGAGGGATGAACGTGGAACGTTGTAAATTTTGCTCGCTGCATTAATAGGTGGCCCAGATTGCACAGCTTCTATGGCCCTATTCATAACCTCTTGCCCATATATCCTCCTTTTTTTCTTCCAACATTTGCTCATATGGAGATACCTGTCGAGATATATTCGTTATTTATTAGCTAACGACTTGTGCGAATGTCACGCATACCTTTATTAATTTATGCTCACGATCGTTAATCTGTGTACGTTTGTATCGACGTCGTAACAAATTTTCGCGATACTATTTGTTAATTGTTTCATTAAACTATTAATTCGTTGCTGAAACTTCAGAAGATGTAATGGATAATTGAAATCTCATGTCGCAGCATTTGTTTCGAAAAATGTGCTAATGGTTTGAAATTATTTGCTTTATTATTTTATTCGTCGATTTAAATTCAGTTCTCCATGTCATTTAGTTTGCAGTGCAAATGGTGCAAATTGCGTTAATTAATTACTATATCTTTACTAATTAACGTTTTATTTAATAACTTTCTGATATAATAATATTATATCAGATAATTTAATGTAATATTTACAAAAATGTTTTAAATTTATTGTATACTTCTTTAGAAAGTGCAATATATAAAATAAAATATATTCTTATATAACTTTAGCACATCAATTTAATTAAAACAACATTTTTTTACTTATTTACTACACTACTTTCTAACGATATTCTAATACCACTTTCCTTTTATTATTAACTTTATTATTAATGATTATTAATAGATATTAGTATAGGATGGCGAAAATTGGTTTTGAGTCACCAAAAATTGACAAAACAACAGGAACAAAATAACACAAACTCAAAATTCATAAAACTAATTTAACTTAGGAAAAGAACACCAAGATAACGAAACGAAAAGGCACAAAGACGTACTCTAATTTAATTCTCTTTCCAACACCAAGCGACTCACGCTCGTACTGGTCACGATTGATTTCTAAGGACTCTGTTTTGGTCCACAAGGGTCCTGCTTTTATGCTTTTCTTAACCTACGCTTCACCTCCGCGTAGGGACCACGTAACTTAATTTTGTTACCCAAAATGACTTTTCCATTTGCTTCTAGAAAATATTGATCGGTTTATAATTTGTTTTTCTTGGCAATGGCCGATTCGCGATTTCTTTCGAAATGGTATCCTACAATATTAACCCTTTGCACTCGAGAGGTGACGCTCAGTCACCATTTCATAAAATTTGGAAGATCGATATTAATTAATATATCAAATTTGATGTAATTTAACAGTGTGCAAGGTGTCGAAATCAAATAATTCTACAATTCTTTAATTACTGCTCAAAAAAGTATCCTCAATTTTTTAATAGAGAATCTTTAATTTTCTACTCTTCTCTAGCCCAAATATCGTCAAGTGCAAAGGGTTAAAAATTAAATTTCTTCAATTTGTTTTTTAGTTGTTTCTCAGCCAAAAAATATTTCAACTTTGAATACCTGGAAATAATTTTAGCAGGTACCAGTAGTATCTTTACAATATACTACTAGACACAAGTGAACTACTTTTTCAAAGTGCTCCTTAAAATTTTTACACGTTTTCATATTTTATGCATACAAAATGTCATATAAAACGTATATATTGATTTTACAAATTTATAAAATCGCATTAATATCAGTCCATTCTTAGGTATTTTATTTTTCAAATTTTGCCACTTCAGTGAATACTTGGTGTGCGAAATGGACGTGTTCGTGTAATTCCTTGAATAAAGTGTGCGTGTTCTCGGCGGTATAAATTGCTATTAAAATGTAAAAAGATACTTATTTATGTTCCCCGCGACGCTGTCGGAGTTTCCTTAAGTGTTGCATTAATTATGTAAATTACTATTCCGACAGAAACTTGCCAAAACTTTTGCCACTTATATGCACGGAGTGCATACAGCTTAGCTTCAGTGTTTCCAACTATGCAGCGGGGAAGCCGGAAGTTTTATGTTCAAACAATTTACATTTCTTTCATGCTCAACTACTCGCACTTAGCATGAAAGATAATTTATATAATTTAAATATAACTTTCTACTTCGTATTATTATTAATCTAGTTTATTATCATTACTATAATTGATTCGAGTATGAAACAAATTTTGCTTAAATTTTGCATAATTAAAATCAAACAGGGTAATATTCGTTTCGAGAAATTAATTTATTTACCAGTGTAATTGCGTAATTACCCTATACAAAAGGGTAATTAAGCTATAAATTGTTTAGGTCGCTTAAGTTACGAATCGCTGTAATTCGCTTAAGCCATTAATTGCTTCATGAGGTATTAAGCTAATAATCACCAACACATCGATGTCCAATTCGTATTCACGATGAAGCGACTCGTAATAAGTATCGTAGCTATTTTGTACGCAATCGTAATTACAATATCCATACAGAGCCATTAAAAGAGAAAGGCCCAAGATTTATAGTAGATCCAGAATTTATAATAATCAGCAGGAATAAATACAATTCCCAAAAATTATTCTTTTTGAATAGAAAATAAATATCATAAACTAATTATTTTAATACTATAGTACTCTTCCAAAAACGATTCTTTTTGAATGGAAAATGAATATCGTAAACTGATTATTTTAATATTATGATAATCGTATTAACCCTTTGAACTCGGCGATCTTTTCGTTACAGAAACATAGTAATTCGAAGACTTTGTGCCATAAAGTCGACGATATTTTCGAAACGATAAATAATAAGTGCAAATTAATTGTAAGACGTAGAATTATTTTACCTCGATATTCCACGCGTCGATAGGCAATTTTGAAATTCCAAATATTAACCCTTTGCACTCGACGATTTTTTGGCTAGAGAAAAGTAGAAATTCAAAGATTCTCTACTGAAAAACTGACGATACCTTTTTGAGCAGTAAATAAAGAATTGTAGAATTATTTAACTTCGATACTTTGCACACTGTTACATTACATTAAATTTGATATATTAATTAATATTGATCTTCTAAATTTTATGAAACGGTGACTGAAGGTCACCTCTCGAGTGCAAATGATTAATTAACAACGATCTTTAGGTTCTGATTAAATGGCGACTGAGAGTCGCCCTCGAGTGCAAAGGGTTAATCGTTTGTCTTACAGTATTAATTGCAAAGTAAACTAGTATGAAGGATTATAATTTCGAATCGATAATGGCAGGCAAAAGATTAGTTTAACACTAGATTTACGGAACCCTTGAATTTGACGGAAGGGTTGTTCCAATTATACGATGGTAACAGATTTAGTAAACTTATATTAAGACTGTAAATATAATATATAATTGTTTTTAACCTAAACTAATCGTTAAAAAAAAGACACGTTGTTTCCTTTACCTGTTAATTTGACAGGTGTCCTAAGAAATAGGTATACAGATAGATAACGTCCGTAAACCTAGTGTTAAATTTTCCTTTCTGTTTCCATTTATCATACTTAAGATTGTTAATTTTTCGCTATGTAATAAAATTGCGATATGTGGTCGCAAAAATGTATTCATTCTTTTATGATTCAGTTTAGTCAGATTTGTTATAAGATGAATAAAGAATGAAATACAATTTATACGTAATTTTACATTGCTTTGACGAAGATATACATCGTACAGGCAAAATTGAGAGATCTTGGATGACCCAAGTCGGACCCTCGATGATTTATGATAAAATGGTTTCATAACAGCAAATAGTTCATTGAATTAATTTTTAAAAACACGATGAGACGACATATGAACAAAAATTATTTTATAGAAACGCGCGTAGTGTTTGCTTTTTATTTCAATGCAAATTCGTAAATAATACAAATTTATTCCTTCTTATAACCTCTGTGTGTCCTCCAGAGAAAGGTAATTATGCTGAATTGTGTCCCGAAACCATTCGATTCTTGTATAAATTATTTTGTATGCCTAATTATTGTATACCTAGTAGTTGGTAAAGAATTCGCATTAACAAATTAATAATTCGATACCCTGTATAAGCACCAGAGATCTGTAATCGATAATCTATAATCTGCCTGTTTTGTAGGAAACGAGTTGGCAGTGTAGTATAATATGCGCAGGAAAAGTAATATTGAAATCGTTTAAAGGAATTCCATATTCACGATTATTTAAATGCATCCAGAGAAAATTGCATGCGAAATGTAGGAAGTACAGAGAAATAATTGAAGCAACCCATAGAACACTTTAATTTTATACGCTTTAAACTGAGGAATTGGACTAAAATCTATTTTGATAGTATACATATACTTCATATTTCTCAAGATTTCTATTTTATTATTATATTGCTTATTTATTATGGTTATGTCGCCATTATAAATTGTTTTATTACATGAATATACTGAATTATATAATACATTAATACGCAAAATTATATTCTATTATTAAAGCATATTATATTATGTTATACTATATTATATGAAATTACTGTATATATCTTCTTTTATTATATTACATTACATTATATTACATTAATATTTTCTAAGACGTTACATTATTTTATTTTATTTTTCCATGTTATATTACGTTCCTATATTATATTATGTTATACAGTATTATGCTGTATTACTCTGCTATAGTATAACACGTTTTATTACTACTCTATATTATGTTACATTATTGAGCCATATTTAATTTTGTTACCATATTTTGTTATATTATTATATTGGTATACTATATCATATTAAGTTACTGTCTTTATTATCTTCTATTGTGTTACATTACGTTACGTTACTATTGTATATTATATTATTATACCGTGTTGTGTTACTCTCCTGTATATCGTCACTAGGTCATTCTTGTTTAACGACGATCAGTGACGTTGACGGTTCTTTGACGAGGTTCTGTTTAGCTTCGAAATAGTAAGTGGACTGTGTCCCTATCTTGCTATCGTGTGTCTTTATACTCTACGACCTCAGACGTCTACCCCTTATGTAGACCCTTAATGGGGCTATGGAATTTGTAATTGGTTGGAGTTTCCGAATTTGAGGTATAAAGGTGGGGGTTACAAACGAAAAATGAACAAAGTACCAAAAACGGTGTTTCAAGGATTAACAGCTCCTATATTATATTATATTATACAATATTATACTGTATTATTCTGCTAGAGCATAGTACATTATATCACTATACTATATTACGATACATTATTTTGCTATATTTTATTATATTACATTACATTCCTATGCTATATTATATTAAATTTCTATCTATAGTATATTTTCTGACATCGTATTACTGTAATATACTATATTATATTACGTCGATAGATCACATGAAATTAGACTGTCTTATAGTAAATTTGTGTACTATGTTACATACACTATACCGTATTACATTACTAAACTATACTCCGTTGTTTTAGTATACTATTACGTTACATTACTACTACGCCATGTCACACTGTTACACGACATTATGCTATATTTTGCTATATGTCATACGCCATATTACAGTTACCGTACAAGCACAAGAGATCTATAATCTCGTCTGCTGCTTCCCAATGTCCCCTGTTCCTAATAAGAAACGTTGTCGGGGCGCGCAGCTTCTCACGTGACAAATAAAGTTCCATACACATCGGATGCACGTGCCCTATTTTTCCAACGCTTTATCGATCTCGCCACCACTATCGATGGCACACGGAGTTCCGATAGCAAACTAACAAGTTTATTTTTAACCTAGTCGAAGAACAACCCGCGGAGTGTCCGTGTGCATGCACTGTTGCGCTAAATTACACCGACTCCGATGACTCTTAATTGCTCGAAGCAAGTCGGTTTCGCGGTCAATCGATCGAGGCAACGACGAAACGATTCCGACTTCCATCGTCGAACCACCCACCGTCTCTCCATCTTATTTCCAGCCCTCCTTCCCTGCCCCCTTTCCACTTCGCTTGGCGTCGTAAAAATAGCAGATTTTTAATTCGAAAGAACGGAAGATAACAAAGCAAGTCTGTGCACGTGATGCACCTTGGTCTCCCGACCCTCTTCAACCCTTTCACAACTTTTCTCAACCGTTGCACCCTTATTGTTCCAACTTCTCCACTCGCTGTCGGCCAAGTCTGCTGTTCGTTCCGATCTTCTGCGAGGATGCATCGAAAAACGGAATTGTTAATCCTGCAATACCCTTTCGGTGGAATTATTACTCGTCGGGAAATACCATATTGCCGACCCCATTTTCCAGGTAAAACACAATGGCACCTTACTGCTTGTCCATCATATACGCGAAGTACCTGCAGTATGGGACAATAATTCAGTTCGTTTTTCCATTTGTAACCCCTACCCTTGCACTTCAAATTCGGAAACTCTATCTGATAACCAAATACATATCCCTACCAAGGGTTCATATAAATGATAGACCTAGTAGCACGCAAGAAATGAAAACACGCGATATCAAGATAACGACACAGTCCACTTACTATTCAAAGCCAAGCACAATATGCTCAAAAAGCCGTCCGTCACTAATCCTAAACCGTCAAGCAAGAACGACCTAGTGACGATATACAAGAATCGTGCAGCCGGACCGATGCGATTTTGAGGTTATCCATTGTGTAGCGTCCTACGGTATCGAATCTCTTCGATCTCCCAGAACGCTTATCACGCGCCAAATTAATATTGCGTGACTAGTTGCGATAATAAGGATCCAGAATGTGTGTGGTCAAAGGAGAGTGTTTATTTACAGAAAAGCGTAGAATAGTTATAACGTAGACGTTAACGGAGTACCGTTTCGAACACGCGTTTGTATGTGTAATTGAGATGTTTGAAGGATCGGTGCCGAAGACGAACTGACTTCTCGATTTTGCTCCATGTCCTGTCTCGTCGTGTTCGGTCCGGTGTTTTCTCTAGTTTAGTTCTGATCGGGTAAAATAGATGTTGGTGGTGGAAAGGTAAAGAGTTTTAATTGGACAGAGGGTGTGACATAAGGACCTTTGGCTAAGGAGTAGGAAACTGTCAAGGAGCCGATTTCTGATGGTCAATGACGTGATTTATAAGTGCCGTCCGTCCGTCGCTTGTTGGGTCTGTCACAAGTGGGTCCCATCTGTCGCGTCTGGTACTAGTAAAATTCCTAATTTTGCGTTACCTTTATAAGCTTAATCCGCTAGAACGGCGTTGAGGCACATCGAACCTCCGGAATTGCAGTCGCATTATAAAATATAAAATAAACCGTTAGGTCTGTTAAAAGTGTAAGCCTTAATTATAAAATCATATTCTAAACACGCTCTCCGGGACGGGACACATTGGATTAACCGTTTTGCTTCGGTAGTTCAGTCCACCGAAGTAACGTCATTGAACGGAAGCAGTGTCAAAAATATGCACAGTACGTGTGATTTCTGTATATTTCTGTGCGTTTTCCTAAATCTTAAATAACAGATTGCATTTGTATATGCATCATTTGGATGTCGGATATATGGGGTGCCCGTACCCAGAAGTCATCGCGTGGATGCACAGGTCATATTGTGGATACCGCCTGTGAGCGGCGCCCGAAGCGAAAGGGTTAACCGTTTGAGTCCCAAGCAGCGCTTGAGGCTTTCGGAAGAACACGGTGGAAAAATCCTGAAGAGCGCGATAACGCTTGCCTTAATCGAGTGCGAAGAAGTCCAAACGGCGTGATAGCGCTTGTTTAATTTTATGCCGCAAAATCCCAATCGTCGCAATAGCGCTTGTTGTGATGTCCTATGTGACGTACATGTATCAGCAAAGTTCAGCGCGATCGCGCTGCTTGGGACTGAAACGGTTGAAGAACACGACTCCATCGAAAATTACGAAAAGTCCGTATATTTTCAGCGACACGCAGGAAGTGGACGAAATTACGAAAACGTGACAGATACGCATGAACTATGTATTGTATAAATGGCGCAAAGCAAACAGCGCGACAGTGCTGCCTCTAGCGACCGTCTCTTGCCTATACGCGTATTCCAACTACTACTGGGACTACTGGGAAATTGGTTCATTCGATTTAAATAAAACTGCAGCTTTCTCTCTCTCTCTCTCTCTCTCTCTCTCTCTCTCTCTCTTTCTCTGTTTCCCTGTATCGTTTTTAAATTTATTTTGCGGATAAAATTGGCAAAGCAGCGTTTTTTATGGTAGTGCTAAGGTAGTTTTATGTTTCGGTATAAAGTTTCTCTAATCTGTTTATATACGTTCGACTGTCATTTGTTTAAAATTAATACTAGATATAAATTTGATTAAATTGGAAATGAAATTGAACAGATACGAGATAAAAGTGTGCGTACTTGTTATATGGTCGGAATACAAAATAAAATATAGAATAGAGTATGAAGTAAATTAAATGAAAAATAAAACGTAGGGCAAAATACGGGATAAATAAACCGTACAAATTTTGTTCTCGACCGCGCGTATTAATTTTTTATCGTTTTACAAATAATCGTATTTGTAATTTTATACCAATGCAATGCACCGTTGTACAGAGAGAACCGATTTATTAAATATCGCGCAGTGCACAAATTCTTAAACTCTTTATATGGAAATAAAAAGAAACTCGTATTTCGAAAAATAATCGGTGTTTTATTACATGCATTTTCCAAGAATTTTATATGATTAAATTGTGGGTACAATGGACAATAATATACGAGATCTTTTTAACGACTAATTCACAAAATATATGTAACTTAAACTATTTAAGTAAGATTCTCCTTTTAATCACTCACTGTTAATTATTGTCAAATTTACGTGTTCTCTTTGATATTTCTCAGACAACTGTTCTTCTAAACATTTTTCAAATATTATTCATACAATATAGCACTCGGTCATATTGTATTTATACATCACACATTGCACAATTATATGACAAATGAGTTTCACTCATTCAACCCAACTCACACTCACACACAAAACTAACACTCACAAAAATTACAGATTTTACTAATTTATAATTACAGATTTTACTAAAGCTTTTGCAGTCCAATATGCTAATATAAAATATAAAAAAATTGTATTACTGCATCAATTTTAATAGAATTTTGTAAAATATATTCTTTTTTACATTTGTCAAATGTTTGTCCTGACGAATTACCACGAATCTACTTATTTGTTCATTAAGTTTCCAATAATATAAGTAAGCATTTATATAAAATATAAAACATAAAGTGCAACAATTTAAAATATATACATATATTAAAAATGATAAAACAACAATTTTGTAATTTATCCAAAGCGGCCAATATTATTTATTTTATACTTCAGATTTTAGATTCTACATTTTATCTAAAATAATTTAAATCTGTGATAAATGATAAATGATCGACTATCGTTTGAAATAAAACTCTGTTATTCCAAGTGAAAAGACATAGGACCTCTTTCGTATGTAATAGGCCATGAATTTTTTTCGTCGCATAGATCGTTTCTGCCTTTTAATCGACATTGATCGAAGTTCAGCTGACCGTAATGCGAAACGAAGATTTCAATTAAACTGTGGAAAGTTTTTGACTTGCACACAGCAGTCTATCGATTACCGTTCAGTTTCGTTATCTACATATGAATAGACCATCAGGAAATGGGAATCGCGATACACGTTTTCCTCTATAATAACGCGTAACTCGCCAGGCATACCGCTTTCCACATTGTTTCCCTCTTTATCGACGGCAGAATTGAAAAAGATAAAAATCACTCCGGAGAAAGAAAAATGTAAATTAATTCGAAAACATGTACGAAAAATTTTAGAACGGAAATTTTGTAAAGAAAAAAGGACGCGAGAGAAAGAAAGGGAATATACGTGGTTATCAAAAATTAATAAAATTTTATCAAAATTATGAATGCACCTTGCAGTTTATATTATAAATCAATATTGTTTTATTGTTTCAGTCAAAATTGAGTTTTTGGGCCCTGAACCCATTGCATCTCACTGGCGTCATTACGGAGACATTGATGGTCTACAATTAGTTACTGGATTTCGTTTTCATCGACAGAGATAAAAAAAGTGAGTAAAACTGTTATACGAATATATTTACAGATATTTAGAATTTACTCTTCTCACAGTGAAACGTTTTCTAATATGTATTAGGATTGATGATCTATCTAATAAAAATATTTTTGAATTATAAAGTTCAAAATTCTAGAGCATATTTTTTCATGTAGATTGAAAATAAAACACCAGAGATTTTAAATATTTTGATAGAAATTGTAAAACCTTTATACACTCTAATTTTCCCGCCAATGGATTCGAGAACAGTGCTGCCACCTGTGTAACGCAGCGCTACTCATATCTACGCTTTTAATATTGATTCGTAAATTAATCAATCATAAAAGTGTTTAAATAATTGCATTAATTTTTTGACAAACAAAATTCTCGTGTCGGTGAATTATAAAACAATCTGACAATAAGTATGGAATTTGGGAAATATCGAATGTAAACGTACAGTATTTGGAGGTTAGGGAAGTACTCGAACGTGTGGAAATAAATAGTTGAAATATTAACATAATTTACGTTTTCGAATATTTGTCATTTTAATAAAAGGTATGTCCACATTAAATGTTCTATGAATTTTGTATTTATTATTCGATTTTTTCATCATTTCCTTCACATTTTCAACACTTGTATATTACCTTTTGTATTACAGTATTATTTTCCAAATTTCAGTTCAATGGGTTTCATTTCATTTGTCAAAAATTTGCCACATAAACATTCGAATACTTATAATAATTATACATTGACAGATTGTATGGATAAACTCAAACTCAGAATTATCACTGTAGTGTTTAGGCAGCATTGCTGTCTGTGAATCCATTGTAGTGGGAACCACCAAGTGTATTGGGTTGATTCGCAAGTATACCTGTACAGGTAGTGAATCAAAACGTATTTAAAAAATTCTAAATAACTCGCATCTTGCTATTTCCTTTCATCTCTGTGCTTATTTTATTATTGAGAATTCAACAATCTGAAATCAGTAATGAGTGAGCATAAATTAAGTACTGGTCCAATCTTCTTTGCCTAATTCACCTGGAAAAGTTAAAACAATATTTCATATAATGTTATAGGAATTATACAATTCCTTTATTCCAACAATCGTAATAAATTTCATGACAGCAAAATTGATAATGGCTCAACGATCTAAGACTAATCGAGCAATCGAGTATAGACCAAGTATTAACCCTTTGCACTCGGCGATGTTTTCATTACAGAAAAATAATAATTCGAAGACTTTCTGCTATGAAGACAAGGATATTTTTAAAACGGTAAATAAGAAGTCGTATACAAATTAAGACGTAGAATTATTTTATTTCGATACTCCACGCATCGGTGGGTAATTTTCAATTTTATATATTAATTAACATCGATCTGTAGGATTCGATTAAATGGCGACTGGGAATCGCCTCTCGAGTGCAAAGGGTTAATACAATCTTTTCCATAACTCATTTGGTCAATTGAAAACAGCATATATTCTATATAAGTTTACAAGAGCCTCATAAAATTAGTATCAAGTAGTAATTTAATTATTTTTATAAATTCCACCAAAATGCTTCGGAATTTTGCTGTGTGGACATTAATGTAGCGGAAAATGCAAGCATAACTCCCCTCTAAGTCTGCAGCTGTGAATACCCAGCTGAGGTATGCCACTCAGAAGTCACGGTAGGTTTACCACGGGTTAAAGGTCGGGAGTTAAGAAAGTTATCTGTTCATCCATCGAGTTAGGGAACCAGAGGACGAGGCAGAGTCAGGATTTGCGACGAGAATGTCTTGAACGTTATGCGACGTGACTTCTCGCGATAATTCAGCTCGGTAGGTAGAAGGTGTACACTCGCGATGTTTACAGCGCGATCGTGGCGCCGCTGTTGGCGCGGACGGCGGACGAAACTCGCGCGGCGAGCGCCGCCAGTGCCATCTATGACGCGGCGCCGTGAAGTTGAATGCGGGAATGACCGAAAGCTCTGTCGCGGGCCGAATATCGTCGCTAAGGTGTTTCATCGTGCCAGAGAGACTTGGAACGAAATTGGAACTCCGACACTTCACACGGCTCCGAGCGAGGTCCGAAGTACTCGACTTTCTATAAATCTGCCAAATCTTTTGTTCCGGTGACTACAGCATAAGTACTTTAAGTACTGCTGATTTTACGACCTCAATAGATTTCGTTCACCGACTGTAGACAGGCAGGTGACAGCCATCTATTCAGACAGACGAATCGTCCTGGAACGCAAAAATAAACTTCTTTTATTCCTCTTATTATTAACATTACATACGTGTTTATCGATACAATTTTGTCCTCGATGTAATGAAAAAGAATATACGGTTATGTTTGAAAATTTAGAAAATTAATTTTCTAAATTCTTATCGTTTGTCATGCACGTCATATGGATAAATTTCGATTAATAACTTGTTTCTGTTGTATCATTTATAACATTACATTTCTGGAGTATCGTAATAAAAATCTGTTTCAGAGAATATATAATATTATCAAATTTTCAAAATATTATTTAATTTTTCTACTTCAGTGATCTTGAATCTTGTTATGGGTTTTTAAATCTCTTTTAATACCTGTTTTCATATAATATAAAAAGACAGATTTTGAAACATGCATATCCTCATTGTGCATTCTTTAAAAAGAAAAAAGAAAAAAAGAAAAGGATTTTATTCTTTTCAATTTTTCTCGCAAATGTACCACCTGCCGGGAAAGAAAGGGAAAACGAGAAAAAGAACGACGAGAAAAAAACAGTATGAAAACGCTATTACATATACATACATACATACATACGAAATTTTACCATAAATTTGAATATTAAACGAAAATTATTTTCTGTTGAAAATTGCATTTTTCTTTACAAGTGGAAGCTATTTCAATATTCCAATACAATATGAATACAAAACACATGTATAAACTATCGAACGCTATTCACACATAGTATCCATTTTTGGATTTTTTATGTTTCAAAAATGTTAATTTATTTATTTTTTTCTAACTGGTCCATTAGCTTGTTTGACAATTGCTGCACTAAGTATTGTACTATCTTGATGGACTGCTATGCTATAATTTAAATGTATGTTTCGTAATGTGCATAACTGCCGACAGATGGCTGACTGTCGTTGCTCACCGACCAACCACGTAGTCCCTCTCTATTTTATTTCTTCTCTCAGCATTCTCGAGCAAATACGTCTGACCTTGTCCTCAGGGAGATTTCTATTTATCTTACACTTTTGACATCCATATCAATATAAATATACGAAATATAATATGAAATATAAAAATATCAGAATACAAATATAACCTGTAAGAATATTACGCTTCTTTCGTTGTTAGCGAATGCTCTTCGGTTCGAATGCAGGTGCTCGAACTTGCCTTATAATTCCAAATGTCTTTCGTTCAATCTAAAGAACGTTGTAATTGCATCTATTATTCAAGACCTAAGAAATCGAGTTAAGGATTTCAATCGTAATTACATCTTCTTGCCGTGATTAAAAGTATCTCTGTAAAAGGTAGAAGTCTTTCCTAACCTAAAATTTCGAAATCTTAATACCGTATAATCCGGTTCGATTTCATATACCGGGTGATCCAATAATAACCATTATCTAAAATAATTCGTTTGCTGTTTTTGTACAACAATTTTTTAAACGAATTTTGTTATATTTGGGTCGTTTTTATTAAAAGGAAGTTTTTAAATAAATTTTTGTACCATGTATTTGTAGATACTCGTCAAATGAATGGAATTAATACATTTATGTTTGTTTTTTATCGGGATATCAAAGTGATCTTTTAACGATTAAAGACTATTTCAACGATTTATAATAAATCGTGATTTTCAACTGATTTTCTATCACATATACTATATTACTGGATTTCAAATGTATTTTATTGATTTCAAATATATTTTATATCCACGTCTATACGTAATCTGAACTGTCCATCTTCGAGAAGAAGGGTAATCAAGTATTTACTTTCCTATTTTAGTTACTAGTATATAAGTTTAGTATATAAGTCTACTACTTATATACTGTGACATGTATCGTCATTATTAGTTAATTAAGGCAGAGACGAAGATCGACGACGAATTATATAAAAATGAAATAAAATCGATATTTTCGTAACATTGACATAATTTCCCAATCCTTATATCATCTACTACCCTTTGCACTCGTATTTATATTTGAGAAGACTACCAATCAACTCGGATTTTTTTTCATATTCGATCAAAATAAAAACATTTTTATTGGGGGAACATATTACAATTTAACTTGTCGGTTTAGTAGAACAAATTATAAAATTAGACAAATTTAATATATGTAGAATAATAAAATGTAAGATGGCGACTATATGGCGACACACGAGCGCAACGCTAAAACGTATAATATCGCCTGTACAGCGATATACGAGTGGAGAGGGTGAACTCCTAAATTCTGTTCATGGAAAAATGAATTTAGGTATGATATCGTACAGATCGTATTTTGTATTTTTGCTAATAATAAATAAAATAGAAATGTTATACTGATAAAAATATTAATTAATATTTCAAAATTAATTTATAATTAAACGAATTTATTTATCTATATGTATGTACATGTTCGTTAATAGTCAACAGTTTGATCGAGAGATTATGCAGATTTTGTGAAGATTTCGCTTGTTTCGGACACGTTGTCGATCTCTGTCACTATTCTGTCCGATAATGACAATGCGTTGCTAGGGAAGCTGACAGACTATAGCTAGAGCGTGGATGTAAACACTTGCTTAGCCTCCTTCTTGCAGACAGACTATACACATACCGGTTTCTATCTCGTTACACGTTAATTTTGCCAGAAACAAATAAATGTAAACAAATGAACGACAGAATTACGTTGGAAATTTCGTCGAATTTGTAATTTCAAGGTCATCTAAAAATACCCTATAACGAATTAAAATTAATGGATGAAATAACATTCATTTTAAAATTTTGATACCCTGCGATGAAGAAAAATTCGGAACAAATAAACGACAGAATTACATTCGATATTTCGTGGAATTTGTAATTTCAAGGTCACCTGAAACTAACGTTTAACGAATTAAAATTAATGGACGAAATAACATGCATTTTCGAATATTGATACCCTGCGATGAAGAAAAATTCGGAACAAATAAACGACAAAATTACATTCGATATTTCGTCGAATGTGTAATTTCAAGGTCACCCAAAACTGACGTTTTACGAAATAGAATTAATGGACGAAATAACATGCATTTTGGAATATTGATACCCTGCGATAAAGAAAAATTCGGAATAAATAAACGACAGAATTACATTCGATATTTCGTCGAATGTGTAATTTCAAGGTCACCCAAAACTAACGTATTACGAAATAGAATTAATGGACGAAATAACACCCATTTTGGAATTTTGATACCCTGGGACGAGGAAAAATTCAATAAACCCTAGTCGATAAAGAATGTTATCGTGTGGTCGACATGGTTATCTATTTCATGCTTGGGATAAAGGATACCGTTTCTTTATGTGACATGATCGTTCGATATCCTAGCTTTATCCATGGCTTTGAACACTTTTTCCTGTTTTTATGCATCCATTTTTTTTATTCTCCCTCCCGATATCGATACCCAACGTCGTCCATGTGTTAACGGAATTAATGGTATCTAGGTTTAAAGCTAGAGATATCTACATGTATATCGATTGCAGTCACTGCGCGTCTGCGTGCGCCGGCCAATGCAGATCGTGTCGCATCATTTCCTTTCCAGCCCGATCCATCTTTCGGGGCTCTGCCAACTGCTCTAAGATCGGAAATCCCAGCCGTGGACGCCTCGGCATTTACGACTTTTGCTGCTTTTCTACAAATCATCTCTGTCCTCAACAGCTCTGGTTCCCGGAATCCGCGAATTCGGGGATCAATTATCGTGGACCATAAATCCTGGCGACCTGATAGCAGCTCTTAAAATTAGTCCACTTTCTGTATTCTTCCTTTACGTGTCCTCGATTGTCACTGAGCAATTGTTTTACCCGAGATTAAGAGAGTTCGCCAAATATATCCTCTTTTCGGGCTGATTTTACTCCACTTTCCAGTTATTTTCTTTTACCTTTATATTTTATGTATGTCTTCTATTTATTTATGTCTCGTATCTTTCAGTTTCGTTTTGTATTTTATATTGTAGAGTTATGGTGGTTGTTAAATATGTAAAACTATTTATTAGACATAAAATAATAATATAATACAATGTGCGGTGACGGTAAAGACTACGAATATAGATATATATATTTTAACTAAACTCTTACGACTACAACGTCACAATTATACTTAACAACACGATTACAACTAACAACACTGTTAAGCCTTGGAATGTCGTGCCGGTATTTTGTTCGTCCCTTGGTTAGAATAGACCCAGAAGACCGTTAGGGTCTTCTGGCAGCCAGATTCTAATTGCTGTTTTAGTTCAAGTTCCGTGTCCTTTCTATCTTCATTTTCAATGCATTTTCAAACAATTCTTTATTTCCCTCGGGTCACCGGACACGAGGCTTTCTTTAGCCATTAATGTTAGAAAGCAGGCAACAGCACTTAGGATTTGGCTGACAATAGGCCTGCAAAGAAAGGGACCAGGCCATGTGCGATGTCGCGACTTTCGGAGCCATAAAGTAACGGGTCCTTCAGGAAGGATCACGAATGCGCGGGTGGCCCACCAGCAACCCCCTTTGAGGGAGAGGCTTCCTCCACCGGCAGACCTGGTCGCGGAAGACGGTCCTCCCTTCTTTGGGGGCATCTGATTCGCGGACCGAGGGCCCACTCTCGGTCCTGTCAACCACCAATGGGAAAACCGATTTCCCTTTGGAAACCATGGGCTCCGAAAGATCGTGCTTCGCACAAGTTAGTTAGGTCAGTACCAGTCAGTCAGCAAATAACATTCGAAGAGTTCGGAAGAGTTAACCGGAACAATTACAAAATATACAGTCCACTAAAAACACAAGTTCCTCAAGAAATTTGGTTCGTCATTAATCGTCGCCAATTGCGGTCGACCTATTGACGATATACACTGGCATAGATAAATTTTTCAAGCCATTTGAGTTGGAATGTTCTTGTACGAAAAACGCGTTATAAGAAGATTGCGTTATAGGAAAAGTGTCTCAATTTTTGCTCTGCGTTATATGGAAATCGCGTTATAAAAACACCGTGTTATGGGAGACTTGACTGTACTATTTGCAAATTTAACGAATATTATTATGAATTTAAGTGTGAAGAAGATGTGCGCGTTAACGAATTTTGTCAGAAAACAGGATTAAAAGAAGTTTGATGCTTTTAATATCATAAGCAGATTTAATCATTCTAGAATCACAATGGCGTCATTTAGCGTTGACTCTCACAAGAAATTTCGCAAAAGTCACAATTTTAATGTATTATCAAAGAATTGAATCGACACAATTTAGAATTCATACTGAATTTTCAAGAAAAATTTTAGTAAAAATAAAATGCAATAGAATTTCATGAACCATGGACAGTTAGAACAAATAAAACATTTTTTAAAAATAGAAGTATAGTTTTTATTTCGATGCAAACATTCTATTATGCAAAAAGTTATATTTAAATCGTTAATCGTGTATTTATCGAAAAATTTTGAAAAATTACATTCACTGGTTTCTATAGGATTAAAATATGTTTTTAATTTAATTTAAATAATTTCGTTTTAATTCCATTTAATTATTTTGTAACCAACATTAAAAATATAAATTTCTAATTAAATATAAGGTATTACCTTTTTAATGCATTAAAAGCATTAAATAGACATTCGAGAAATCCATCAACAAGATTGTCTAATTTATTTTCCTCTTTAATCCCAACCTTGGAATTCCTCAGACAGCTGAAATCCCTATCCTTAAAACGTCTACGATACTTGAAAATCCCGAGTAGCTGGAAATTAAGCAGCGAGTAGTTATCACTTAACTCGAAAAGTTCTGTCTCACGGCTGTCAAAACACGGCCATAAAATCGTGATAATTTTCTGTACAATCTGGCATCGTACACCCCAATTACAATAGACTTGGCCGGAGCTCAAAGCCTTATCCCTTTCTTGGCTTTCGTCACAAGCATTCCTCCGCTTTCGCATCGCCGCGCGTTTCCTCTTCGATTCTTTTCTGCGAGATTGCTTTAGAATTAAACCAATCGATCATGGCTTCCTATCCCGTACCTTGAAAATTCGGCGCAACCAATTCGATTCTTATTTTAATTCGGTTAGCGATTGTCTGATGTAAATCGAATTTGAAAAATTATTATTAATTTTTATTACGTTGACGGGAATTATTATATCTCCTGTTGGCAGTTAGGCGTATATTGTAGGTTTCCCAGTTAGGTTGAAATTCAATCGATGACAAAATTAATTAATATCTTTAATTGGATTTTTGGTTACACATGTGTTCTCAATTGTCTTTCATCATTTACTAATTGCAGTGCAATCTTAAATATTTTCTTGGAGAACATCTTGGGGAACAACTGCAAATTTATAATCTATGAGAGAAAAATTCCCAGCTCTAGTGTCGCCATCTGGTGATTTAATAAGAATTCACTTCATAGACTATGTTAGCCATGCGTATCTATTTAACTTTTTAGTAATTAATGGAGGAAAATTTGTAGTAAAATATTAGATCGAAATTTTTATTTTTTATTTATTTATTTTATTGTTTCTAAATAAAATTCTTTTTATTTTATTTTATAGTTTATTGTTTCTTCTTTCTTTATGGTGCCGTAAATATTATAATAGTGAAACAAAATAATAATGGGAAAATAATTTTATTGATATATTTTTTTAATAATTTACATATTTATGTATTTAATGTTTTATGTATCCATTCACATTGTTTATACTTTTTCAACCGATGGAAAAATCAATGCTAGATCTGACTAGTTAGAAAGGAAAATACAATCTAACATTGCCATCCGGCAAAGTTTCACTGTAATTAATAATATATTAAAAATAACTGGTACAATAAACTTATTAAAATAAATTGGGAATAAAAAGAAATAAAAGACGAAATTAATTTGAGTAACCTTTTAAACTAATAAATAAAAGGTTACTAATTTAAGTAACCTTTTAAACCTTTTAACTAATCTTTTAAAAAATTATATTTTTTGGTGACAAATTATCGTAATAGACAAGTGTTCGTTCAGTTAATATTAAAAAGAAGTGGTCCTCGTTACTAAATGTCTTTTATTAGCACATTTATGAACTGTTGGAAAATTAACATGCAAAAGAAATCATAAAGTTTTGTATTCCACGCCGAAAGGGGAGAGGATCCTCGTTCGTTTTTCTCTTCTTATGTTCAGGCTCCTTTCCCGTCCTTTCACCCTTTATTCTTTGGTTTCTATTTTCGTACGTATTGCTCTTTCTTATTAGCATGTGACAAATAATATACCTACTTTTTCGTAATATATTTCGATAAATAAGGGAGATATATAAGTATTAAAATAAGAAAAGTCAACATAAAGAGAAACAAAATTTTGTTATAACTAAATTAATAATATTATACATTATTAAATTATATGAATATATATAATAATATTAAATTGTAATGATAAATATATAATAATAGTAAATTGCATGCCATGTGTTCATACATCGTTCATTGGTATAATTAAGTTAATATTAATTATACCAGATTAATAATTAGGTAAATCCAAGGGTCAAAAAGTCAGGCATGTGGAATTAAGTCCCTTAATACAAAAGAAGGTTACGATTAGGGCTGAAAGTTAATTTTTAAATTCTCGAAACTGAAATCCGAAACTTCTTAAGATTTCTCTTGAACTCTTGAAACTTCGAAAATTTGAAACTCTCCAAACTCGAAGGTGCTGATTTTGTGTTTTTATGAGGAATATTTCATTTTAAGAACTGAAATCTCGACAAAATTTTTGACCATAGATAAAACCGTGGGTAAAAGAAGCATCGATAAAAATATGAAAATATCGAAAAACATCTGATCCATACATACAGATCCTATATATACATACATTTATGTATTTACAACCGACCACTAGATATTTCCTAAAATAATTTTTTTTATTTAAAATTTAATTTCTGAGAAAATCAAAATCAAAATTCGCTTTGTACATATCTATTTATGACTAACAATAACATTACGTTTATAAATAATATTCATCCAGTATTAAAAAAAAATATGTATATATTTTACCAAGGATATTTTATTATTCTAATTATAGAACCATTAAAACTGTCATTCTTCTTGTGTGCAATAAGTATAAAAGTCTGATTACAAAGTGGACAAAACAAACTTTCAAATTCCACTTTCTCGAACTGTGAGCCCTATACAAAGAAAAATTATTCCATTTCTGTAAAGATTGAACGGTGATAATGTTTATTCGTAATGATAAATTAACAATAATAAAAAATAAGTGAGTGACAATAAAGATATGAATTATTCCTCGTCTTACTGTAACGCTCAACGCGACATTACAATATTACAACTCCGTTCAACTTCGACTTTCAACTTCACAACTCGATTCAACAACTGTCTCCGACTGCAACTCGATAACAACTAGCAACTTGTCGTTCTTATACTATTTTATATTCCTTTCCCAGCATGCACACGTCTTCCGAAACTTCCCTTAAACATGACCAAATATGATTATTTTCAGGGCCTGACGCATTGTCCAGGGTTTTACCCAGCTGACTTGGACCTTGCACCTTCTGTCCTCGCTCTTGCGATAGCCCTCAAGAATCCTAATGTCAAACCTAACCTTCCCCTATCTGAAAATCATCAATATCGTATCCAGTTCTTATGTCATAGCCAAAAATCATGTGCATTGTCCTAAATAACTTACTTTTCATTCTTAAACATATTACCCTGTTCTCTTGCGTCGTACCCAAAAATGTATTATTCTAAAACTATCCCTTTCTTCATAAATACCCCATCCCGATTTTCCGCGCTATACTCAAAACCAGATGTATTAGGTTAATTTCAAAAGTTAACTTATCTCCGACAATCATAAACATCTTCCCCCTGTTAAGCCTTGGAAGGTCATGTCGGTATTTTGTTCGGCCCTTGTTTGGAGTGGACCCAGAAGACCGTTAGGGTCTTCTGGCAGCCAGATTCTAATTGCTGTTTTAGTTCAAGTTCCGTGTCCTTTCTATCTTCATTTTCAATGCATTTTCAAACAATTCTTTATTTCCCTCGGGTCACCGGACACGAGGCATCAGTCAGCAAATAACATTCGAAGAGTTCGGAAGAGTTAACCGGAACAGTTACAAAATATACAGTCGACTAAAAACACAAGTTCCTCAAGAAATTTGGTTCGTCATTAACCGTTGCCAATTGGGGACGACCTATTGACGATATACAGACACAGAGTCTAGATTTTGTTCAACCTTTATTCGCGAGTTATACATTACTGTGTTACATTGTAATTACGCTACTTGTTATAAAGATCTATTGACCACTTGCGCTGGAAAGACGTACCACACACGTTGTAATGATTTTATCGCAGAATCGCTAACAACGTATACGTCGTCAGGCAATTGTCACAGAAACACTGGACCGTTCTAGCACACGTGTCTGTGAATTTATTGGTAGCGCCGCAAGTGGTTAATACTACAGTTCAATAGATATGAACACTTAGTATTTCAACTCTTCCTATCATCCGAACGATTGAACTTAGTTGGACAAACGTTCAAGCTCAATAGTTCATTGTCATCCGGAGATGTTTCATTTCAACCATCTTTTCCGTTACACTCTCTTAGTAACCCTCGTAAAGCTACGTGTACATAGTGGAAGAAGTGCATACTATATATCTTTTTCAAATTCTTTCACGAAGATTCATCTGATACTTCTTTGTACATATTCTTCAGAGACACCCTGTATACCCTGCAATGAACGTTCAAAATGGTATCCCTCGATCCTGATCAATTTTCTGAAGCGAACAATAAGATGTCTTGTTCTTGCAAATTTTTTTAAATCATTTGCATATCTTCATATCATCTTTATAACTCCTGATATTGTTGCTTGTTTATTAATTTCAATAACAATTTAAAAATATCAGTACTGTTAATTTTGGCTCTCAAGATTTAAATTTAGGTAGACAAATGTTTCAAGTTTTATTGAAATTTTCAAAGATCAGTTCGAGGGTAATATCTGAATATATTTTAACATTAACTACACGGTGCTACAAAAAAATATGTATACTTATGAGCGAAAATATTCGTGACCTTAAAGGCTGCCAAAAATGGCCTAAAAGAAGTTTTCTCGTGCAACTTATTGGTCTCTTTATACCACTCAAATTATATATGAAATATTTCTCGTGCCATTATAATTGTAGGAGATATTTGGGAGACCTTGTTTAGATGAAACACATCCTGTATATACCTAATTATTTTCATCGTAACACTTTAATTATTACTATGCGTGTGTGCAATATTCAGGTATCGATAGTCCTAATTTTATATAATTTATCTAAACGATTTTTTTAACCTAAATAACTTCTACCTAACACAAAACTTTATATAATATTAAGGTACGTGCTTGTGGTTCAAATTATGTCATGCAGATATCAATTATTAATTATCAATTATGTTTATGTCAATTAAGGGCCCTGCAATTTGCACTTAAAATAAAATACGTGTTTTCTTTTACATTCTACGTTTCGATTTTCGTCTTTATCATTATGTTCGAAACGTAATATTCGACATTACGATTAACAAAGAGCACATGAAACTGAATAACGTATACAATAAAAATCTAGCTAACTACTTCAATCGTTTTTAATATGTACAGATTTTTCATCTTTATTAATACAGTTAACTTAACCCTTTGAACCCCCTTGTCGAGCGTGACTCGCTTCCAATTTCGTCCTCGGGTAACTAGAGATTCCACGAATATCACGTACACCTAAAATTCTAATGGCTATTACGAATGTAATTAATAACAAAAATTTATTACAGTTTTATCAGGTCTCTCTTGAAGTACATGCAAAATAAAGTGACTGAAGTAACAGGGAATTTTTAACAAGGAACTTGAAGAAGATTAACACTAGAACTACCAATCCAGTCAAGAAGACAGGTCTCAGAATTTTTCTTTTCGCAGTTATTAAAATTTTTATACCTGCTTTAAAGCGAAAGTACCGGCGACTCATATTGAAATAGAACTGTAATTAACCCTTTGTACTCGACGATTTTTGGCTAGAGAAGAGTAGAAAATCAAAGATTCTCTGTTATAAAACTGAGGATACTTTTTTGAGCAGTAAATAAATAATTTTATAATAATAGAATTGTAGAATTATTTGATTTCGATACCTTGCACGCTGTTACGTTCCATTAAATTTCATATATTAATTAATATCTATCTTCCAAATTTTATGAAATGGTGACTGAGGGTCACCTCTCGAGTGCAAAGGGTTAATATATTTACTTATCTTCATCGTGCCAGTAAAATTGCTATTTTCTATGCCAGCTGTGTTGAGTGCCCATTAAAGATCGGTAGTTCTAGCGTTAATAGTGTAACGGGTTACGAAAAATGAAGTGTGATTATTGTCTCGTTCGAATCTTCTTGTCGACTGTATGAAGAATTCAGGCGATGGTTTACGTCGTTCTAAGAACGTAAACTATTTTTGAGGGTTTAAATATAATTTAATTACAAGATATTTACAACAATTTACAAGATGTATTAGCGATGTGCGTTCTACCGTGATGTCGTTTGTGTTGTTTCGATGTTTGTACTGTCTGTCGTCTTGGTGTCGTGTATTTTTATATGTTCGTCTGTTGCTGTCATTGGCTGTCGAGATGTCTAAGTGGTGGGGGTGTTTTTTCTCCTATTGGCAACGTGTTCGTTGGAGGGATGTGCATGAGGTTCGGAACTGGTAGGTGGAAGTGGAAGTTTAAACAAATTGTTAATTTGTTTATAGGTTTGGGAAATTCTAATTCTTTTATGGGGGTTCACTCGGGGGGTCAGTTTCGGAGGTCGTGGTGTCCGCGAATCGTGGGACGCTGGTTATAAACGAGTAAACCATCGTCCCTTCGGTTCGGGTCCCTTGTTCCTGAGGGTGTGCATGGAAATAGGGATAAGGTAGAGGTCTGGGTTTTTCCTGATGGAGGTAGGGGTTCGAAGGATGCTAGTTAAAATATCTAATTGAAGGATTCGCGTCTTTATGGAGGATCGTAACGGTCTGTGAATTGGGAATGAGTGTAGGGAATGAACAACATGGTTCGTCGAAAGAGACTGCAATTTCGATTTTAACCACTTGCGCTGGAAAGACGTGTCACGCACGTCGTAATGCTACTTCTGGACTCCTTTCAATCTATTCTTACGAAGCTTCGTAGAACACTCCTTTCTCGAAAAGATCGTCTCATGTTGACGTCCCCCTAATTATCCTTAAAAACTATTCTCACCCCTTTGATTGCGGGAAATATTGCAATATCATCGGTGACTGTCCATCGATGAACGTTTTCCCAATGGATCTAATTTTCGTTCTGCTTATTCACTATCTCTCACATTCCCTTTTATGGTTCTTTCCCGTTTAGGGTCCTCAAGCCTACGATACAACATATATAATATAAAATAATAATAAAATATAAAATAACATATGTAATATAATATAAAATACTATCCATAATGTTACCTAATAAATCTATAAAGAATTTTTAAACAAACAAGTTTCCTAAACGTTCCAATATAATAAATATAATATTTCATAAATATAGTAGATGTCAGATGCTCACAAAAATGGCCGAATCCCTAACCCAAAGCCAATTTTGGGTTACTATGCCTCCATCGCACCTCTTCTAAGCATTTAGTTGTTTGATATCTGATAGATATGTACTCTGTGTTGCAGACAAGAAGTGTCTGCATCACCAATTCTCACCAACCCATCCATTCTAACGCTATCACGGAAATAGAGTAAACGCGCTTCCCTTATTGGCAGAAATGATTCCTTCCTATTAGTCTGATCATACAGCACCGTGTGACAAAGAAAGGGAACGGAACAATCGTGACAAAGTGAGACAGACGCAAGAAATAGATGCAAGAGCGTAGACTTATCCCTAAAGCATTAACTTCAGATTCTTCCGATGAATGTTCATTTCCGTATTTTATTTAACTATACTTATATTTCATACACGTATTAAATATGTGTTCGATATTTGCGAAGTATAAGTGAAAAATAATCATGTTTTGCTCGTACAGTTTTACTCTCGTGCAGTATTACTTGTATTCGCAGGCTTGCAATGTATTATTCGAGTATAGGAATTTTACGGAATTCTTACGCCTATGGTAACGTGTAACGTTACCGAACCTGAAGGTAGTGGTTTCGGTAGTGTCATATAAGAGTGGGGACTATCAGCGAGCATGTTAGACGGAGCGAGTGGAATACCCCCGTTGACGAAACAGTGGACTTCTTGTCCGCTACGCATAGTACATATTTCTATACTGCATTTGTCTCTTTTTCCGTTGTTATACCGATTCTCTTTCCTTGTCAATCATATAAGGTTTCGCTGAATTCGGGATACTGACAAGTGGCAGAAGAAAGCGTCACTATAATGGCTTCCGTGGAAAGCATCAATTTCAACGGTACTCCACTATAATAGCTTCCGTGAATATCATGATTTTGGATTATCGTTCTTTGCTTTGTTTCTCGTTTATTTCGTCTAAACTACGTTTCTCGTTGTACTGTAAAATTGTTAAAACTAAGAAAACATTGCAAATTTGTGTAGCAAAACTTGTAAGAAAAAATATTATATAAGTCGAAGATCGCGGTACTGTGTGTTCGGGAAAAGAAGGCACAGTGTGTTTACATCCTCACGATGATCTTCATTACCATCTTCGACCAATAGTAGTCACTGCCTGTGATCATGGGAGTGTCGGTAGAGCTAATCAGCCGTGAGAATGTAAACGCGCTGTGCCTTCTTTTCTCGAACGCACTATACCAATGTGAAGACGCGTTCCTGGGAAACAGAATGGTGGACAAGTGCGTCGTACCTAAATATGCGTTTGATATTTATGAAGTATAAATGAAAATAACTGTTTTGCTCGTGTAGAATTACTCTCATAATTGCAGGCTTGCAATGTATCATTCGAGTATAGAAATTTTACCAATATCTTACGTCTATGTTAACGTATAACATTACCGAACCTGAAGGTAGTCATTTCGGTAGTGTCATAGAAGAGTGGGGACTAGGTGCGAGCATGTTATGTGGAGCTAGTGAAATATCCTTTTGCCCCTGTGCCGAGACAGCAGACTTCTTGTCTGCAACGCATAGTAACTGTGAACCATCCAGTAGCTATTTTGTGACATCTGAATTACTTATTCTTATAAATAAGCTCCTTCTTACTGTAAATTACATCTCTGTTATAAATTCGAAGTTGTATATCGCACTAGGCCGTTCTTTAACACGTTAAACGTCACGCCGGTTTTACGTACTGTTCCGTTCACGCTAAGTTAGCCATCATGCGGGCCCTTCCGGGCCTTACGGATCGGCGTGGCGTTTAACCCTTTCGGTACTACTGCCGCCCAATGGCGGCGGCCATAAAAGGTTCACTGGGTACTACCGTCGCCTATTGGCGGCATCTACGAAACGTTCTCTGGGTACTACCGTTGCTTATTGGCGACATCCACGAAACGTCACCGATGACTGTCGCGATCCGAATGAAAAGTTTAGTGTCAATCACGTTCGAGATTTCTGTGAATACCGCAAAACTCGTTTTCGTGGCTTCCAGTGCAACCACTCTTGTGGAAACCTTCCTGGTACCACGAATGTATAACCGCGGCCAGCTCCTCCGTACCGAAAGGGTTAAAGAATATCTTCGTTCACGTATTCTGCCCTCGAAATTGCTGTCCGAGAATCGGACGTTGGCTGAGTTACGTTTCAAGAAACGTAGATTAGGAATCTACTGACGTATCGTTGGAGAAAGAAATATGGGTCGATTAGTATGGCTATTTTATTTTCCAAATTTTTTCGTATGCACACTCGGAAGGTATTCTTCTATATCGTTACTACGATTAGTAACGGACGGCTCTTTGAGGTGGTTGTGTATAGCTTCGAATAGTAAATGGACTGTGTGGTTACCTTGATGTCGTGTGCTTTTGTATGCCGCATGCTACCAGATCTAGCATTTATATGGACCCTTGGTAGAACTATGTATTTTGAAATTGGATGGAGTTTCTGAATTTCAGATGCAAAGGTAATTACAAACGGAAAAAGAACTGAATTATTACCTCATACTCCAGGTATTTGGCGTATATGATGACCAAGCATCAAGGCGCCATCGTGTTTTACCTGGTATACGGGATCGGCAATATGGTTGTTGCGGCGGCAATAATACGTGGAAGACGCGCCTCGCCGTCCTTCTTGACGATCAAAAAATTATAAAACGAAACATCAGACGATCGTGAGAAATCAAACAAAACACATCAGATGACGTAAGATGGTTTTGGAGCTCAGACAAGACACGACAGACGCGAACTAGAACTGGAAGACGCAAGACGGTAAACGGAAGACGGAAAACGAAAGGAAAAACGGCAAGGGAGAAGACGATACACCACGCACGCACCAATCACACACACCCACATCATAATCGTAGAATAAAGCGTAATTTCAACCAGCAATCTGCGCTTTATTACCACCTAAGTGCTCAGTTTCTCGTAAGGGATTCGGCACACTGAGAAAAGGGGGCATCACAAGTTTACCATACGCTGCCCCCTCCGCGTGGAGCTCATCCACATCCACGCGGTGCAACAATGGTATTTCCTAATAAGTAATAATACTGCCGAAACGGTACTTCAAGGATTAATACTAGTGAAATATCATTAGATCGAGTACCATTAATTTTTGTTCCATTTCCATATAATTACAGCAGACTTATAAAACAGACTTTTGAAACGGTATTTCAAAGATTAAAAGAAGTGCAATATCATTAGATCGAGTGTACCCTTAATTTTTGTCGGTTTCCATATAATTACAGCAGACGTATAAAAATCTTTCAACAGTCATGCTTAACTAACAAATATAAACTCGTGAAGGAAAAACGTAGAATATTGCATAATTTTTCATCGTTTCCTCGATAACTAAATCGTTGTAGGAATTGAGATAGTCGCGTCATTACACAGTCCACTCTGTATATTACATTGTTTGAAATACGTAATGCGCGAACGACGTAACGTGCATGTTTCACTAGTGAGAAGCAGTAAGTGTAAACTTTGGAATATTTTCGCGTGTGAGTGTACTTGGTTCGATCGATGTTGCGAGGTCGTAAAATCCAGTCGAGCGCAAAAATACGAATATTCCTGCTCCCAGAAGAGCAACTTAAGGTATTTTGGGGAAATAAAGGGCTCGAGGGTCAATCAGTGTTGTACGATGTTCAATTATGGAACAAATTCTTCCATTTCTGGGCATTTCTCGTTATAGTTTACGAAAGGTTGAAATTCTTCCAAATAATGCACATACTGATCAAAATTTAGCAATAATAAATTGATTTTGTTAATGATTGTTCAGTATCAATCGAAATTAGGCGTTGATGACCAACTGTTTTCATTTTACCGTTTAGACATTGAATATTACGTTCTAGTTACGAACTTCAGATGGCTTTGAGTGTGAGCGCCATCTCGCGCGTGACTTGGGTACTAGCGTTGGATCTATGAGGATCAGCCTTATAAATCTCGAATCTACTAGATTACTAACCAGAGTTACTAGGAGTAACTAACTTCGGCAAATGTATGCTAATCACGCTAAATTACTCATTTCAGTCTTCACTTTGGAGTACGAGTTTACGTAGGATTATTCGTTTCTTAGACCTTTGATTATTCGTTTAGGGGAACTTTGACATATCTCAGTTTTAATTATATTTACGCGATATTTTCTTAACAGCTTGGCTTCCGAACACGTGTTCTCATTCGACAAATCCGAGTTTCGTTTTTCGTAGATAGTTTACCCTCCTGTGGTGCAATGTTGCAATGTTCATCGGGGTCGACTCGATATATCAAGCGAGTCAACTGGACGATATGTGTGTTGCTATTGACTAAATGTCAAACTCTTTTCCTGCAGTATTCTTGGAACTGGAAATATTTTTGGTGCGTAGGTAAAAAAGAATTTTGAAAAGGAAAATACGAAAATGGACAATTAAGTGCTATCGTATAATTAATTATAATATAACGCATATATGTGGGAACAAAAATGATTCTATAGTATAGAAGAACGTATATATACATGTACATACCTTTAGCGAGTAATTCAAAGAGAGTGTATATATTACAATCTCAAATTTTTTTAATTTAAAATGTGTAAATTAACGTTTAAGGTAGTAAATTGTAAGTTCGAGCTACTAGGTTATTATAATAAATAATATAAATTAATAAAATATATGAGAAACGTAAATAAATTATTGGGATCATGGGTTTATAATTGTAAAATAATTACGATATATATGTATATCCTTTTTAAATTCTTTTATTACTCAACAAAGGTGCATCTATCTTTGAGCGCTACTCTAGAGTGACTGACCAATTTGTGAGAGTGTCAAGAGGGTACGTGACGCAGTTCACGTAACCTCGAATTCTTATCTAATGTTCATATAAACATTCGTTCCCAGAATCTAGGTCTTATATACTATTTATTCACACCTTATATCCTAGATTGATTTTTGTATATAACTAAATTTATCTTTTCAACATAAATAATCAAGAATATTATTATTTTGAAGAGACGAAATAGATTCATATATAAATGAATATATTTAGTGACATGGATAAACATAACAATTATATTACGACTGACTGTACAGTAATGCAATAGGCTCACACATGATTGACCGGAGGAACGTAACGATAGAACAAAACGACTACATGCACACCATCAAGCATTGCGAATCTCCATTAAAAAGAATTATTATATTTTTATTTATAATAAATATAATAAAAAATTATTATATTCATATTCAAAATTATAGCTTTAAACAATTTTATGTCAATTTCGTCCCTTCTTAATAAAAATATATTGACAGAAACATTGAAAATTAATCGTCCAATAAAAAAGAAAAAATATTGTTTCCTTTATGGCAAAATAAAGTAATTTCAAGTCCTGTAATTTATAAAACAGGCAAAAGTGTATTAATTCGACAGAAGAATAATTATTAAATTATTTGCTGATATTATTATTAATAGACTTTATCATATATTTTTATTAAACACAAAAACAGTGTTTCTTTCCCCTCCCCCCAATTACATTAATTTTTATTTTGCTTTCTTTTTATCTTTTCTTTCTTTTATATTCTTTTTATCTTTCTCTCGAATATTTAATATTTAATCACTTACTTAAAGTGTACATATACGTTTCCCATTATACGTTCTTCGTTAGATTTTTAAAATTTTGACGTGTCTCGGTAATTTAAAATATTCAATGTAATCAAACATAAAAATCCTCAAAAAATAAGGAATATTCACGTCTGTATTGTACATTTTAGGCTCAAACACTGTTCTGAATCAGGATGTCACTGTCACTTTTAAATAGTTTCACTGAGAAACGAATTTTTCCTAATTTATTATCCAGTATTAAATCCGCGATAAAATTGAAATTCGGCCAACTGAAATTGCCTTCGTTTTTTAATAGTCACGGTTCGCTGAATAAATCAGTTGCAATTTATTGATTCGAGATTTTATACACGTTGACTTCTCCGTAACGAATAGTTGTTGCAGTGCATAGGTACCGTTTTATAAATGTGTTCATATAGTATATCTTGGCTGCAATATTTGGATGGCAGCCATCTCATTAGTCCTATTGATGTAAAAATTCTATATATGACGCAGATACAATAAATAATATTAACCGTTTGCCCTCGAGAGGCGCCCTTCAGTCGTCATTGGATAAAATTTCGAAGCTCGATATTAATTAATATATCAAATTTAAAATAATGTAGCAGTGTGCGAGGTATCGAAATTAAATAATTCTACTTGTCAATTATTATACGATTTCTTATTCACTGCTCAAAAAATATCATCAGCTTTATAGCAGAAAATTTTTCATCTCGTACCCTTCTTTAGCCAAAAAATCGTCGAGCGCAAAAGGTTAAATATTTTTAGTAAGGTATGTATAATCGGTTGAACTTACAACGCTATAACTGCATTGCTTTCGAAAAATTTAACATGAAATATTATTTTTTTAAATAAAAATTTGTCTATGTACGATTCTACTTATGTAAATACAAAGAATTCTTAAATAAAATAAATTTAAATTCCGCAAGCTTATAGTACAATATATTCTTCATATTTATTATATAATAGTCATGCTTTAGCTGCTATAAAACTTCCTTGTTTCTTTTCGTATAGTTGATATTATATCGTATTATACAATTTCGCAGGAAATACAATTTTTAATTTGGTTTTAATAGTCATATTTAATTAAAAACATTAATTACAAAGGAAAAACTAATTTCACGTGATAAATTTTGGAATACTGTGGTAAATAAAATTTATCGACACGAATATAGTTTCTTACCATTAAAATGATTAATTTCCGGTGTTTAAGTATTTTAATATAATATATATACATACATAGATAATATTAATTAATTTTGAACTTCCCCTAACCAATCAAGTGACCAGTGGATGAAAAAATAAAAGAGAAAGATGCTCAAAGAAAATGGAATATGTGAAAATATTGAAAAATTGATTGTATACAGGGTGTCCCATTTAATTTTAACACTCAAATTATTTCCATTTTTAATATATTATGTATATAATATTACACGAATATTATATTTGATATATTAATAGTACATTATATGTACTCAAGACAAATTGTTATGTACATGTAACATGAAATTGCATTATGTACATCACAGTATATAAAATTATATATACAGGGTGAGTCTTATAACATAACGTCAAATAACTCGTAAAATATTTGTTGTACGAGAAAATGTTTTAGATATATGTTGCATAACTTCTAAGGGAGTATATAGTAGTATAATAAATTTTATGTTATTTTCCTTTTTTATCAAGATTTTTATTTCCTCAATTTTTTAAATGGAACAGTTAATATTTCTTCCCGGATACGAATAAAGCGTCGAATTCTACAAAAATACGTATTATACCAAATGGAATCTAAAATATATAATTCCTAGTATATATATTATACATATATTACATATTATATATATTAATAATACATATAACATAAAATTGTCAGAAGAGATTTCCTAAAATTTTCCTTCAATGTTTTAATTTATTCTACATGTATAAATATAAAAGTGTATACATTGATATTTTCAGTTAAAACTATATTTTTCAGAAATATAATATTTGACCCCAATTGTATTATTGCGACATATTTAAATAAATATACAAATCAATTTTGGGTTCCAAAATTTGTTAAAAAGTTTAAAATATTTTTATCTACGTGTGCGTTATATTCAAATAAATATTACAGGTCTGTATTTCCAGTATTTAACTACCAATCTCTTCTCGTTTCATTCTCCATTCTCTCTTTAAGAGAACCGTGGAATGGATTAAATCGTGAAATGGACATTGCGCCTCTAACTCTGTAAACCAGAGAAACAAGCTTAAATGTGTCAAAGCAAATCAAGCATTCTGCGACCCACTATTTCTCTGTTCCATGGGAATACGCGTATGCTGGTTAACTGAAGGTTACTCAACCTCGCGATGGTCAACTGGAAAATTAGCACAATGGTCGGAAAGTAAAGAAACACGGTAAAATAATCAAGTCTGTAAACAAAGTTTGACAACTTGCGTTTTCATGGTGTTGCACCGTCCTCGCAGTGTCATGATAAATGCAGAGTACGCTAGTGAACGAAATTACGTTCAAACGACGATCATTCACGTCAGGTTGACTTTATGCTCGGAGTTGATTATGCAGAAAATAAGCAATCTCTATGCAGAGAGTTCAGTCGTAGTAGGTCAGTTCGCATCCTAATCGCATGATCAATTGACCCGAAGTTCGAAGCAGATTCAGAAAAGTTCTGACGTAATCGATTTAATTGTCCAACGACTTCTCATCAGCTCATTTTATCATTAATCATTTCTTTGTATTATTTAAGAATATTATAATCCTCTTGGAGTGTTGCATCCCTTTTGGCAGGCAATAGGTAGCCTAATCGCATCGTAAATTCATAGCGTTTCATAGCTTTAAAGTGACGCAATGATAGCACGTGCTGTGATTTTTGTGTTCCTTGAGACCAACACGGTGTATGCAAATTTGATATACTATGAGCTCGCGTAAGGTGTCATGTAAAGTAACTATACAAAAAAGTATTAAGACTATGGTGTGATGGATTTTGAATTTGTTATTTTTCATTTACTGCAAACGTGGAATTATTTTTAGCGAAATTAGTTTTATCCATTACTGATCTACTGATTGACTATTTCATCGCACAATCTTTATTATTGTTATTATAAATATGTTACATTTGAGGTATATATTGGGATTATGGGTAAAAAGAAATAACTATCGTTCTTTATAATTATTTTTATTCTATTCTTAGAAAGGTATATCTTCTGTATTCTAACTGGAGTAGGGAGAGACAAAACTAGAGTGATGAAGAAGGATATGCAATTGCAGCTCGTCCTGGTCCCCTAATTCTAATCTACAGCGTGAAATAAACACTTCACGCGTTCCCGGGAACCTCTTCGACACATAGACATATCTTTGATTTTTGTAAATGTGTTAAGACGTATTTTATTTTCGACAGTATATGTCATAATTCATTTTTCTACAAATCTGACCTGTTCGTGTGAAAAATGGAGATAAAAGCATAGATTTTACGTATTTTTACCTCATATTAGATTTAGAAAATATATTTTATTATAATTATAAAAATATTCCAAAGATAGTAACGTTTTTCGAATATTAATAATATTGTTCAACAGTAATCTTCCTCTCTCAATCCAAATTTAAATTATAATCATACGATCCTTTTTTCGAAAAGATATTTCCTTTGAAATTATCAGGGTAAAGGGGATGACGTGGATAAAATGAACGAGGACTGTGTTGGCGTCGAATATTTGGTTTTATTATCACGGTTACTGCGATGGAACCGATTCGCCGTAATACCTGTTACGACTACTTTGGACTGACCAATGCAGTCCTTCTTCTGACGTCCTTTTCTGTGGAAAGCCATTTGCCTTCCCGAGGGGGTGAAGTTGGTACGCACCGTGGAGGAGAACCACATATCTCGTGCGACTTGTTTATTAGTCATTTGCTAGGGGCCCAAAACAGTTTAGCCCCTAGGTGGTCCGTGAAAGGCAAACTTGCTCTACGAAGTCGGGTGCGTCCCCACAAGAGGAACACTGAAGAGCATAGTACGAGCTCTCATTTTGCGTTGTAATTATGCGACATCCTGAAAAAAGTTTCTGTACTTAGACCTGTGAGATATGACAAGTAAAGAGTGTTTCAGATTATTCTTAATAGACGAGTCAGGACTGAAAAATGATACAAGATTATTGTGACATTCCTATATTCTTAGCCAGGTTACCTAAAGTCCTAAAATATGATTTAAGTATACTAATCAGTTGAAGGACTTTTATTAAAAGCAATATCTTATAGACTCGTGTTTTTCATATTAACCCTTCGCACTCGAGAGACGACTCTCAGTCGCTATTTAATCAGATTTTAAAGATCGATGTTAATTAATGTATCAAATTTGAAATTACGCTACGATGCGTGGAATGTAGAAGTAAAATAATTCTACGTCTTACAATTAATTTGCACTTCTTATTTACCGTTTTGAAAATATCGTCGATTTTATGGCACAAAGTCTTCGAATTACCATGTTTCTGTAACGAAAAGATCGCCGAGTGCAAAGTGATACGACTATCATAGTATTAAAATAATTAGTTTATGATATTTATTTTCCATTCAAAAGGAATCACTTTTGGAAGAGTACCATAGTGTTAAAATAATTAGTTTATGATATTTATTTTCTATTTAAAAAGAATTTGTATACGATTTCTTATTTACCATTTTGAAAATGTCCATTTTAAATATCGTCGTTTATGGCAGAAAGCTTCTAATTACTATTTTTCTGTAATGAAAAATTCGCCGAGTGTAAAGGGTTAATTATGCATATAATTTTGCATTGTTGTAAGAGGAAGAACGGAGATGGAGAGAACAATAACTCTAAGACTCTATGGCGAATTCTGCTTTATTCTCCTCCGTTCGATACAGTACTCTCTATCTTCTGGTACAATACTGTTTCCTGATTTGCTCCTCGATCTGACTTCTATCGGTGGTCACTCTCTGTTAATGTATCCGCGAAAATTAAACGGATCGCCATTTTGTTTAGGATTCGAGTTATCTGCTGCTACGTGTTTATCACATACGCAGCCTAATCGGTCACTGGAGCTCGATACTTTTATATTATTTTGGTTTACAAGTTTAACTTTTAGCATGCAGAGCTGGGGTGCTCCGAGTTCTTTAACACTTTGACTGTCACGTTGGTCATATATGACCGGCCACGGTTTCTCCTGTGACGTCACGATGGTCATTGGTGACCGAAGTGCTTGAACTACTTACAATTGTAAAAATTGAACGAAAATTGACACTTAGTCGATAGTCAACCTTTACCAACGCGCTACCGGTGGTCACAAGTGACTGCCAATATGATAAACACTCCATTGGGTAAGAATATTATCTTATATCGCCAATTTATTATTATTTTACCATCGTTCCTTTGGATAATGAAAATACTCCCGTGCTCTCCTGAGCGAAACAAGTGATTTCGGCGTGGCAGTTAAAGGGTTAACCCGATGTTGCCACAATAATAAATGCGAGAAAATTTATCCGTTTTGATTTAAACTATATTATAGTAAAGTTTGTTTTTAATTAGTGACTAAAACTGTGCCACTTGTTCATTAAAATTAATTTATAAAGTGATCTTGCAATGGGCTGGTGTCATAGAGCCTAACCTAACCTTGCTGACGGTTCGAAGGTGACACCTCTTTCGCAGTCCATCGTGCTGCATGCGTCACAGAAAACCCCGAGCTCCCGTTTATTTTATACCATCAAGAAATTTAAGATATAGCTAACAGTAGAAGTTTTTTTGAATATTATTTACTCCTCTTGCCACATGACAGTTCCTTCGTTTACTTTTGGCACTCGTGCGCATAATATTGTAGGATGGCGAGCGATGAAGGACACTAACAATGTATTAAGATTGGTAGCGAGGCGAATGAGTATGCGGTCCTACTTCTAAGGGAGTGCATATCTCAATAAGAACTTCTACTCTTGATTTTATTCTTAACCTTTTTAGTGCCTAACGATGATATATCGTCGTTTGCTACACTTGCGAAAAGTGCCAACGACGACATATCGTTGCGTATGCGACGGCGCCTTATTCTTCGCATTGCGAGAAAGTTTTATCTTAAAATAAATTTACAAAACGTTATAAATGGTCTAATTTAATTCCAAAAGAATTTGAAAGATTGTTTTTGGGTTTAACTTTTTGTTATATTCTATGCTGGTTGGCGTCGAGGCTCTGTATACGCTAGAGCAATAAGGTAGAAACTCGACGCGGGGTAGTTTCTTGGGACCGTAATCGCAATATGTTTATGATAGCGTAGCGGTTGTAAGAACTGTGCTCTTTCAATCAGGTACAGTAACGACGGTTTATTGACGCGAGTATGTGAAAAGGGCAGAAAAAAGCTCGCCAATCCGCGCGCGGGAAGAAAAGTGTTACACGGTGTATGCATCGGTGAGCATCAATGCTAAATAAATTGTTCGTGTGATTAAAAATAAGTAAATATTACATATTTTTAGTAGACAGATAACTGAATATAAATGTTTATAATAACACCAAAATTTTTTTTCAGTGACGTTATACCAAATCCATTTGTTCGGTAATAGATCTGTCTGACGCTTGCCGTGCATCATGGAGTTATCCTTTCGTTCTGAGCTCCGATATTGGTTATTTTATTAAAAGCGATCGAAAATGTAATACTTATATTCCATACTACGTGACCTACATAAAACTGTGATCAAACGGTGATTATTCTTATGTGCAAATATTGTTTGTAGAAGAGAAACTTGTTTCTATGTTTTCCATCGTGTTTTATATCGACGTTATTCGTATGATTTTCAATCAATATTGAAATACAATTGGCACTGCATTATTCTTCCTTTCTTCCGTAATACGCTGCATTTTGAATTTTTTAAATATCATTCATAGTTTGATTTTTATTAGCTTTTTCCCAAACCATAGTAAATTCGTCAAATTCGTCCGGTTATCTTCGCATAGGCACCCGTTTTTCGTTCGGCACTAAAAGGGTTAATTTCGGAATGGTGTAAGCGTAGATTCGAGTTTTCCTGTGATACGTGGTGCTTACGATAGACTGCCAAAAAAATGTGTCCCTTTGAACCCTTCTGCAAGGGTTCTATAGGCCTTATGACATCAGCTCATTACACAGTAGACTGCCAAAAAAAATGTGTCCCTTTGAACCCTTCTGCAAGGGTTCTATAGGCCTTATGACATCAGCTCATTGCGTCATTTAACTTAGCTTCGAGGAACCATATCAATTTTCCTCGACGCAAAATAAATCCCGATGCAGGGTGACGCCATCAAAAATAAAGATTCCTCTCGCAATCGAATAATTTTTAACAATTTGTATCCACGTAATGTCGCACTCGATGGGAGAATATTTGAGAGAATGTTCACTGGAAATTTTATGACAGGTTCGTAAAGAAGAAGGCTATCGACTAATTTCCAATGGCTAATATCGATTCATTTTCTGCAATTGAGGATTTTAAATTTATCTTGCTCTTTTAATAGCAAATTTTCATTGCCAAATTTACAGCGTTCGTAACGAAGAAAGGTTACTTTCCAAATGATACCGATTGATGTTCGGTAATAAAAGATTTAAATTTTTAGAGACGTTAAATTCAGCGTTTTAGAGTCAGTCAAAAATGGTACGTATATTAGAGCGTTAGGAATAAAGGAAATTTTGCAACGAACCTTTTAGGAGGACTGTTTGCCATACTTTTTAAGCATGGCTATGGAATTCAATTAGTGAATATACGATTCTTGCGCAATTAACACTAGCAGAGCCAAAGTAGTGAAAATGACTGGTTCCAATATTTTTTCCTTTTGCAGTTACTAAAAGCATTATAAATAATATTTACTTTTATTCAAATTAGAACGTAATTATGTATTTACTTGAGAGCAAAACTGAATCTATACTACGTTAACATTTGAACAGCAATAACTTTGCGAGGAGGAATCGTGCAATAATATTTGTTGGGCCAATATAAAGGGCAAAGCCTATACTTACCATTAAAATGATTAATTTCCAACGTTCAAGTATTTAAATATAGTATATTAACATAGATAATATTAATTAATTTTGAACTTCCCACAACCAATGAAATGACCAGTAGATGAAAGAATAAAAGAGAGAGATGCTCAAAGAAAATGGTATAAGTGAAAATATTGAGGAATTGATTATATACAGGGTGTCCCATTTAAGTTGAACACTCAAATTATTTCCGTTTTTAATATATTATATATATAATATTACACGAATATTATATTTTATACATTAATAGTACATTATATGTACTTAATACAATTTATTATATACATGAAATTGCGTTATGTACATCACAGTAGATAAAATTATATATACAGGGTGAGTTTTATAACATGACCTCAAATAACTCGTAAAATATTTGTTGTACGAGAAATTGTTTCAGATAGATGTTCTAAGGGGAGCATATAGTATAATCAATTTTATGTTATTTTGTTTTTTTTATTAATATTTTAGGTATATTATTATTATATTAGTTAATATTTCTTCCCGAATTCGGATAAAGCGTTGGGTTCTACAAAAATACGTATTATACCAAATAGAATCCAAAACATAAAGGGCAAAGCCTATACTTTCATGTCCCTAGATTGAATTTTGCCTTAAAAGTTTATATAGTAAAAAACAAAGACAGCTTTTCATTTAGAAAATTATAAAAATTCAAACACTGGCAGTTCCCTTGAAAATTTTATTTCGTTGTCTTAATTACCTCGAATCGAATCACTCGTGTCGTCAGAAATTTTGAGTTTTCAGGAATCCCATAGATGCTAATATGCGATTTTTCGTTGCCAAATTATTTCACTTGGGATAAACTGGACTATTTCGTCCAACTTCGATCTTGTATGTTATAACTGGAAAAACCAGATACGTTTTACTCGTGATTATTCATTATTACTGGTGTAATAAATGTAAATAGAACTGTACCCGGTGCATATCCCATCATATTAATTTTATAATTACAATCATGTCGGTAGTATAATTTTCGTTCGAAATGTAATTGTTAATGTGATATTTGGAGGTGGAAGTTGAAGCAGGTTTTTAATAATGTAACCGTATATTCGTATCGATTGATACCGATTTTATTATAGTCCTATTGCACGTGGGTACTGAACACCGTATACTGAACACCATATACTAACACTCAAAATTTATTATACTTATAGTAACTTTCAAGTGTTGCCAACACGTTGTGATAATTCTCTAAGGCGCCAAGTATAAATTGAACGTTCTTCAACAGTAATCACTCGAAAATAAAAAATAGTTTCATGTTTCATGAAATTTCTTAAAGCTGGACACTTCGGTGGTTCAATTTATGGTAATTTGAACCTTGAAAAAAATTATTTAGAAGAACTATCGACGTTTGAATTTTTTCACTTGTCTAAACGAGAAACTGACTTTATTATCTACTGTAGAAATTTCTGAGTAGAAATTAAATATAGAGATATGAAAGTACAGGCCCTGTCCTTTATATTGCCTCCACAATTGTTATCGTACGATTTCTCCTCGCAAAATTATAGCTGTTCAAATATTAACGTAGTATAGATTCAGTTGTCCTCTTCATTGTATATACCATTTTAACACTGAATCCACCACAGCTCAAACGACCATTTTTAAATTTTCAATTGGAAACTAAATTCAACGTTATCGCTTTGGTCACTTGATATCGCGATTATTTTTTAAATATATTTTTAATTTCAATGGAGGATCGAAAAATGATACAAACACAAGTTCAAGCTCACTAAATGTCATAATATAGCAGATAGTTATATTTGTGTTGGTAATTGTTGTATCAATTTACGAAAAACATGCATTAATATGTACAAAATGATAGTGATTTTGAAATAACATTCGACATCACCCTGAGGATTAATAACATTTTCTGAAATCATCAGATCAGATGCACACCTTGAAATCATTTAACTCATAGTCATCTCTTGTATTTATAATATTTTGTATTTTTAAATGTTATATTTTATATGTAGTAATATATTTCAAAACAAGATGCTTAAAAAATTTCAGTGCTAAAATGTTTCAGAAATTAGATTCTTAAAGTGTTTTTGAAATCAAAGTAAAAAATCAAAGTGGAAAAACAATTAGCAACTGTACTAGGTACAAGATACATTAGCATAACATGTACCTAAATATAGAAAACACAAATAACAATATTTAAAGTAATATGATTAAAATAAATTGATATATGTGTATAATTATATTTTTATGTTAATTAAAGTTAATATTAATTTTGCCAAAAGTAACTACATGTTTTCGATAACTATACAAGCGAAAACTTTAAAGTCAGTTATACTGACTGTATTGATAATCGTGTCTGATTTAAATCCTTTTTAATCGTGTGTCTAATTTAAAAATCAAAATAAAAGATCATTTTAATTATATTTAATATTAACAAGAAAATTTTTCCAAATGTTTATAATCAACTTTTATAGAGTTCACAAAGGATATAGTTTTTGAAAAAATATTTAATCCCTATTTTTTTATATTTTTTATTAATAATCGTCTATATTTGAGAAAAAAAGACATCAAGAATGAGAATGAAAAATTAGTATTTAAAATTAATATTTAGTATCTTGGAAATTATTTGTACAGAAACAATGTAGTGTATATAAATTTTTAACACATTTTTTAATGACAAATGCAGCTTTCATGACATAAGTGATTTCTTCAATTAATTTATTTACAAAATCTAATAAAAATTAATATCTTTTTATTTAATTGTATCACGAAATTCAAAACTTTTTCAAAAATCACGTCCTTCGTGAATTTCATTAAAATCCATTAATATTAAAGAAATATTCTTACACTTATTTACACACGAGGGATATATAGAATTCTTAATAAAACTTCGCAAATTCTATTGAAGTGCGATTACAAATTTTTACTGTTTAAAATATCCAACGAAAAATGTTCTAACATGCCAAAAAGAAAGTTAACAGTTATACCGTAAAATTGAAAATGTCAATAACAAATTTTATTCCGATACTTCTTAACATTTCCTTTGTCACGGAAAATATTAATAATTACTTGAAAATATTAACGACGTGGGAGCCGAAATAAAATTTATTGAAAAATCCACGTAATTAATTAATTCCAAGCATATTAAATTTCAGAGAATGATTCAGTCGAGGCTCTGGCTGAACGAAAATTTATACGAGTTCTGTGGTTTCTATATCTATTATATATAGCGTTTTATTCACTAGTTTGTAGGTCAACATCGTCTCTGCGTTCAAGACCGATTCGTATTTATTTCTTTTTTCCTGTTCCTTTTAGTTTTATTTACTTTCCATAATGTTGAAAATTGTACCGTATCATAGACCTCTGTTTTGAAACGAGTTGAATCAGCAGCTTCAGGGAGTACGAACATCGATTCACGAAAATGAGATAAAAGCAAAGGTGTTCCTGGTAGTGAATTAAGGAAAATCGTTAACGGCGAATACTGTGAAACAATTATCCAGTGAACTAGGTCTGAAAGTAGGTCTTCAACTGCGACTAGGAAACGCAAGACTAATAGCGAAATTATTTTCAAATTTTCCTTGCAATGTGTTTTATATAATATAATATTCAAATTTTTAATAGTAAAATACATAATAATATTTGATATTCTGTTCTATTAATATTACACTAATATGTAATCAACGAAAATAAAGTATCAATATATTTGGTTGCATGAATTTTAAATAATTAATTAATATAAATAATCAATTACTAATTAATACATAATATTATATTAATTTTCTATTTTACTAATGTTATATTGATTTATAACCAAGAAGAATACGATATTCATTGTTAATTTACATATTGTGATTTATGTCAGTATAGTATTACATTAGATTTATACGATAGTTTTAATAGAATATTGATATTTTGAAAACTTGGAATTTACGTATTTGAAGTGTAACAATTTTTTCCTAAATGCTGACAAATGATTATTCTTTTTATGGGAGTATTTACCTATTAAATGAAATAAATTGTTATTGCACAACGTGATATTAATTCATACTTTTACATTTTCCTCTCGCATTTAGCTTTTACGTGCAATATGCTCTTATTGCAAAACAATACCTAACTTCCGAATGCAGCGAAATTTTGTTGTATCGTATACATTACAAACAAACATTTATCGTAAAATATGCAATCTTTGTTCATATCCGGAATTTATTTCTATATATTTAGGCCAATTTAACCATTTGATAGCCAATTTCACCATTTAATACAATTTTGAAAATCGATATTAATTAATTATATTACATTTAAAATAACGTAATAGTATGCGAGGTATTGAAATTAAATAATTCTACGTATTAATTATTCTACAATTTTTTATCTACTGTTCTAAAATATTATCAGCTTTATGGCAGAAAATCTTTGAACATTTATTCATCTGTAGCGAAAAAATTGTCGAGTGGAAAGGATTAAATAACATGATACTCTCGATAAGTAATTACGAATGAAATTCTTTTGTCATTTACCACTATAGCAAATTATTTTATATTATTTTATCTAATAAATTTATATATAATAAATTTATATATAATAAATTTTTGCTACAAGTGAATTATTAAATAAATTCACTTATTATATTTATTACACCATTATTAACTTTTCCTTATTACTATTTGATATGCTATATACTGTCATATCATTTTTAAATATTTTACCAGGAAAAGAACAATTCTATTACTCGTATATCAAGAGAAAATAAAGAAAGAATCGATATTAAAACCACGCTAGGTTTTATATTAATTTTACATTCATTTCAAATCGTTATATATATATCAATAAATTTTATTTGCTACACGCAAATTAACAAAAATATTTATTTATTAAAAATCAATTATTGGCCAATCTTTTTACGACAGCAGTACAGAGCGTTGAAGCACATTGAATAATTTTCACGTGTAAAGTTATGCTTTATTTAATACCGTTACAATTACATTCAGGAAACAAAAAAGAAAAGACAAGAACTTTGGAGGCTGACTTCATTCCTTCAGAACGATTTTCTGTCGAAAGATAATTGTCCCTGGCATATTTCTTTATGCTCTACATACGAGCAAAGTTTTATAGAAATCCGAATTTTCAGGCTGGCTGACTTTCTTTGTCCGGCGAACTGCCGTGGAGTACATTGTTGTTGAATTAAAAATTCTCTCGTTAATCTGTGTTTGTTCTTATTTTAATGAGGAAGACCTTAATCCATCCACTGTGACCCTTATTATTAAAATGGATCAAATTATAAAATTCAACTTTTCGTTTAATTACTGCTGGTCAGTTACTGCTGGTCAGCTTTGTTCTCTTGTTTATTCGTATATACTCTACATTTTATTAGTTTTATTAGACTCGGTCAGTGAAGCACAAGAAATTCTAGAAATTAAAGCTACCACGAATTTGTTAGTATCGATTTATGTAAATCTATTGCGAAAATGTTTATAAATTTAAATTACTATTTATTTCATTCATTTTTCCTCTTTTTTCAATAGTATTAACCGTTTGCATTTCGCGATTTTTTCGTTACAGAAAAATAGCAATTCAAAGACTTTCTGCTATAAAATTGCCGATGTTTTAAAAATCATAAATAAGAAATCGTATACAAATTTACGTGTAGAATTATTTTACTTTACTTCTCTCTCGAGTTCAAATGTTGTATATACCCAGTGTGCATAAATAACAGATATGTTTATGAAATTTTACATTTTCTAAACAAATTCCACTCTTTTCCATATTATAATTATTACATAATATCCTGCATCAAAAAGTCAGGTGGAAGTAGTAGAATAAGGGTGAGGGTCTCAAGCACGTATTAGTGGAACATCGCTGTGGGTCTTGTGAGACCCCGTTACCGTTCTGCGAAGGACCGTACTACGAGGGTAATAATGATGTATATTCATTTTTGAATTCCTGCAATTCATTTTATTATTTCTTTTCTTTCAATTAGTATCGATAATTAAATGTATAAATATATTGATAGATAATTATGAAAGGGTTCCAAATATAAAATTTGACAAAAATTAGTTTATCACTTGTTTTGTATTGTATTCATTTGTAGTACAATAAAATAATAATTTGTCAAAATAATGCAAAATTGGATGACTCGATCGTGCTTGTAGCTTCGTCGCAATCAACATTTTAGTTCATAATATATCTAAAATTCGAAATTTGTAATATTTCGAAACGAAACTTACGTGAGTTAGATCATTATCATAATCACCTGCACGTACTTCATAATCACTGGGTAAATTCAGTCATATTTAAAGAAGTCTTCTGGTCAAGAGGATTAGAAAAATCAAATTTTTCTTCACATTTTCTTAATGTTTAGATCTCATAAAATACTCGTGCAAACTTATTTAACGAAATTCTTAAAATTAATATGCAGAAAACTATATATACGTATTACTTTGGTACAGGTGGATCGATGTCGAAGACTTGCTGTTACATATGTCATCAGATTTTTAGTTTTATCACGGTTCTTCTGCATTTGGTGGGTTATAAACAAAAGACTTATCCATTACAAATTGGTTATTCACGTCGGAAATGAATTATGTAAAGTATTATGAAATATTTCTTGAATATTTCTATCAAAAATTTTAACCGCGTTTTTCTCGAAAGTGTTGATGCGATAACTCGATTTCTAGTTAACCAATTCGCTTCAAATTTGGACAGTATAATTTGGCAAATATCCCCTTGTCGTCGAGACTAGAACAATTGAAATTTATAGTGACCTACTATTTTTTCCTCAGGGTTTAAATGACAAAAAACAAAAGAAAATCGATCTTTCAACTTTAAAATACCGCCATTTTTTTAAATCTGGAGATTTTTTTATACTTTCTAGTTTCAACTATTACTGTATCCTTATTAAACAAACTGCTACTTAATTTGTCTGTTTTGAATAAGCAGGAGAGTCACAATCGTGTCAACATGCCAGGCATGTTTTTTTAAATCATGTTATACATTGTTTCAATAACTTTTACAATTATTATTATTTTTTATTAAAAAAAATTTGGAATATCTTCAGAATATGTATCAATGAGTGACAAAGAAAAGTGTATTAATAACTCTTATGGTTTCTCCGAAAAAAATTACAGAAGAAGCGCTTCTTTGCACACTGCTAGATCAGAAGATCCTCTTACAGAAATTTGTATTTGTTGATAGTGATTTTAGGAAGACGCAGTTGAAAATATCAAAATTCAAATCTTCATTAATGGACGACTAGTCAGATACTCGGGGCTATCCCTTTGATCCATTAGCGTTCGTTCGAACATCCGTTCGTTACTGTTGGTCCTGACTCGTGAAAGAAAGTGATATATACTCCACACCTAATCTTGATTAGGCAAAATGTCATTACTTATGTAGGAGTTTACTACACCTGTTTATTTCAAATATTAATTATATAATTAATATTTTAGGTTTAGATAATGTTAAGCCTTAGAATGTCGTGCCGGTATTTTGTTCGGCCCTTGATTAGAATAGACCCAGAAGACCGTTAGGGTCTTCTGGCAGCCAGATTCTAATTGCTGTTTTAGTTCAAGTTCCGTGTCCTTTCTATCTTCATTTTCAATGCATTTTCAAACAATTCTTTATTTCCCTCGGGTCACCGGACACGAGGCTTTCTTTAGCCATTAATGTTAGAAAGCAGGCAACAGCACTTAGGATTTGGCTGACAATAGGCCTGCAAAGAAAGGGACCAGGCCATGTGCGATGTCGCGACTTTCGGAGCCATAAAGTAACGGGTCCTTCAGGAAGGATCACGAATGCGCGGGTGGCCCACCAGCAACCCCCTTTGAGGGAGAGGCTTCCTCCACCGGCAGACCCGGTCGCGGAAGACGGTCCTCCCTTCTTTGGGGGCATCTGATTCGCGGACCGAGGGCCCACCCTCGGTCCTGTCAACCACCAATGGGAAAACCGATTTCCCTTTGGAAACCATGGGCTCCGAAAGATCGTGCATCGCACAAGTTAGTTAGGTCAGTACCAGTCAGTCAGCAAATAACATTCGAAGAGTTCAGAAGAGTTAACCGGAACTATTACAAAATATACAGTCCACTAAAAACACAAGTTCCTCAAGAAATTTGGTTCGTCATTAACCGTCGCCAATTGCGGACGACCTGTTGACGATATACAGATAAAATGTCGAGGATTGAAAATAATTTGTGTTCAATTTGAAATTGATAAATTGGTTCTAATTAAAATTCGACTATATTTGATCAACAACGCTCTTGCGTCAAAATTTCGGAGACCGTCGGTTGTTTGACATCTGTAAATTTTACCAACGTGTCATAAAACAGAACAAAATTTAATTATACTGTTTACGAATGAAATAACCTAGCGTTATAAGCTGCAAAGGAAGAAAATATTTTTGTTTTTAATGAAAGTTAACATTTGCTTGTGGATAGGTTTTCTCATCTCGTACATTACTAAAACGCATTACGACACTCGTGGTGTATTTATCGCGCAGGGTTCGTTAATTATGCATAATGCTTTCAGCAATTGCACCAAGTATGAAACATATGACAGAGATATTCCTCGAAAATGAAGTCCATTTTGCCCATTTTATCCTGCAGTTTCGTGAAAACGGTGTATCAAAATTTATGAACTTGTATCCATTCACAAACAGATATACCAGATAAATCATTCTCACCCATGTGAGAGACATAAATGAATTGTTTTTGGATTCATAACGATCCAAATATTATCGAGACCCATGGTCTCACTTTAAGGTTTTAAAATGAATTAAGAATTAAATAGTTCTCGAATTATAAGTGTTAAATTATCAATTTATTTTAAGGTATTTTAAATTATCAATATTATATTTTATTTTTTAAAAATATGTCCAATATAACATATGTCATGTCATGAAAATACCATGGGTCAGAATTAACTGTTGAAAGAATATCAAAAGTATTTTTCAAAAATAAATGGTTCTTTGAAGTGGAATTATTGACAAAATTTCAACTTCAACAATTTACTTGGAGGAATTGTTTCAGAAGATACAGGTTCTGATATATAATCAATTTTCCTCTTTAATGAACTCTGTGTTTGAGATTTGGATTTAACTTAACTTAACACTTTGCACTCGAGAGGTGACTCTCAGTCACCATTTAATCAGATTCCAAAGATCAACTTTAATTAATATATCAAATTTAAAATTACCTAACGATGTGTGGAATGTTGAAGAAAAATATTTCTACGTATTAATTTGCATATGATTTCTCATTTACCATTTCAAAAATATCGTTGACTCTATGACAGAAAGTCTTCGAATTATTATTTTTCTGTAACGAAAAAGTCGTCGAGTACAAAGGGTTAATATTTACTCGCGTAATCGACCTAATGTACCTTGTGTTAAAATAAACTAACTTAAAAAATATCTCAGGAATGTGTTAATTATCAAACACAACGTTCAATTGCATTGAAAATTTGTTACATAGTATATAGGAACTTGTATCTTGCAAAGGCACGAATCATCGAGGTTAGAATTTCATATCTCACGTTCTCCCTCTATGGTGCAGTACTCGAACTAGAACTTCACGCGGAACATTCTAGAAATTAAAGTTTATACGTTATCACCAATAATAATTAAATTAATTTTGTTTCTTGAATTTTGCTAAAATTATACAAAAATCTTCTGAATTATATTTTCTGTTGTACTACCTTTTATTGTTATTATTATTAATTTTCAAGAAATTGATGGATATAGTGTAAAAGAGTATTCTTTATCCTTAAGTCTTGTAATCTAAATAAATTTTTAATTTTCAGAAATTCTGTTCGATTTTAAGTGATAAACAATATAGTCGAGTCGATAATCAATTTTCGTCAATTATTAATTTTTAATATTTGGTTAAGATAGAAATCACTAGCTCCAGGAAACCTTATATGCCGTGGTACACATGGCAATGCTGTTCTCTTTTCTCATATGTAAATATGTCCATAAAATTCTGTTGCTTTGCATCGTATGTTTTATTCGCGATAAGAAGTATAAAAGTTTCAATCGGGTAAAAGCTTCGTAATAACGAATTCGTGGAAATAGTTCTCGGTACCAATAGTATCTCAGTAATTACTATAAATATCAGTAACAATAAACCATACTTATCATTATTTTTATAAAATTAAATTTAACAAGATATTAGTATGAATAAACCAACTTTCTTTACAAATTCTTGTAATTCGTAACTATTTTTCTTTTTATTTTTATTCTTTAATGTTATCTTTAATATACGCGTAAGAAAATTGATTAACCCTAAAACCACCAGAAATATTAAAATAACTTGTTTGAGACCTTTTATTTTTGCAGTCACTGAAAATTTTCAGCTTTTTAACTAATCAAAGTTAATATTAATTTGTGCTATGAAAAGCAATGTTCATAATTAATAATAATTTCTCGATATTTATTTTTATAAAATACTTCGTAAACTGATCAATCCTATCACTCTTTGGTGTAGAAGAATAAAAGAATTCGATGTGTTTAAAAAAATACAGGTATTCGATTTAAATAATTTCCCTGACAAAACATTTTTATTTATTCTTTTTTTTGGGGGGGGGGGGGTCTACCAAAACGAATGGTTTCAAGAGGAGTATAAAATGATATAATTATTTATAGATAATTATTAGATAATTACGTAGAGGATATATAAAACTGAACTTCCTTATTTTAAATAGAATCATAGAATTATTAGTGCATTAATCGATTTAGCTGGTCATTATAAACAATAAACAAAAACTAGATCACATATGACGAAAAATTATTAATTTTCGAGATATTTGATTGCAAATATCTCAGTCGTAATAACAAACCTATCCACATTTTCCAAATTGACGATTTGCTTAAATGAAAAGAGATAATCGGACAAAGTCAATTGGAATGCTATTTTATGTACATTTTTGAAGAATTTGTGAATTACATATATAGAATAATAAAAATACCTAATAGACTTCAGTATCCTGTAAATTAATTTTTTGACATAAGTGAGTTAGTACTTTTTTTATTAAATATGACAAGCTGGATCAACTGGTGCATTAAAAATTACATAATTCCATTTTAAATAAGGAAAATTTAGTTTTATGTACCCTTTACATGATCATCTCCTAAATAATTATATTATTTTCTTATGGCCTTCTTGCAACCATTTAATTATTATTAAAGAAATCCTTTCACGCAATCAATAGTTGACGAGCAATTTTCATTTACAGATTAAAATCGTGCACCCTATATATACCATATTTACGCACGTTTTATATAAATATAATAATATACACACACGATATTGATAAATTTTTCAAAATTGATAATTGTATCTTTTAATTCCCGCAGCAAAGCAGCTGGAAAATGAAAGTTGATATGTGGAGGAAAATATTTGTCAGGGTGCAGTGATATTATCGCAAAGAAATTACCCGATGTTTTGTTCCAAGTGCATAACCTTCCGCATTATGACCTACTTCAAAAGGTGTACCACTCGAAGTGAAATTTATTTGCCCATATCTGTGATCCGAGCGGATCAAATTCATCGTACGCTTGGTTACGCGGATCCTCGAACGATAAACACGATTGAAACGTGGAGGAAAGGAAAAAAGTTGGAGTAAAAAGTTCTCATAAGGTTTCCCATCGGAATTTATCGCGTCCTGTTTTCATAGTCAACACTGAAATATTTTCCAAGCGGTCTTTGGAAATTTTAATGAAACTGCCCCTGATCTTTTTTGCTTCTTGAAATTCTACGGCAAAGTCGATGGATTCGCATTAACATTCTGCGGGAAGTTTCTAGGACGGAAACAATCCTAAAGAGTTTTCTTATGCAAGAGTTTTCTTCGCAAACTTTCTTAAAGGCCATTCTCTCTCGTCGTTCGAGCTTTCGATTTTTTCTTTTTCCTTTTTTTTTTTTTTTTCTTCTCTTGCAACGCTCTCTGAATAGTCGCCTCGCGTTTAACTTCGCCTTAACTAAAAAATTATCGTGCTCGGATAACGGAAAACTAGCAGACAAGAGGCATCCACCGATATCTTAATTACGCTCGAGGTGTCGATAAAACAGATTCACGTTTGTATCGACTATTACTAGACGATTTTCAATAATCCACTTGAAAATTTAAGATGAAATAGTAGGTGTACAAATTAATTTTACTTTTGTTAATTTTATTTTTATTTTTGTTTCGTATTTTTTTTTTTTAATTTTTCTTAGTTATTTAAGTTTTCTTTAAATTTTTTTTAGTCTTTCAGTTTTTTTTTTCTTAGTTGTAATAATTTTTCTTTATAATTTGTTAGTTCTTTTATTTCACTTTTTTAGGTGATCTACTTTTCTTTAGTTTTTTCTCTTTTATTTTATTTTTTTTTTTTGTTTGAGAATTTTTTTGGCTAAATTCAATCTTTCTTTAAAAGTATATGCAAAGAGGATTAATCGATGCAATAATCGTTGTTGTTGTTGAATATCTTTCAGTCAGTTGACGAATGCTTGCTTTAATCCTATCAGTTGTGATATTGCATTAATACAGAGCTTCTTGACCCTTGTGCGAGTATGATCATGTACATGTATGGTCGAAAAATTTGTGAAATTTTTGTTGTGCAACAAAATGTTACAAGAAATATGAAGAAAATTTTAAGATTATATCAATAAAATTTGAGAATACTTATAGTTATACTTATTATATATAAATACTTATACGATATTTACGATAGACATTTATTGCAGATACAAGCCGTCGTGGCGCTAGTGAGTTAAATGGGAAATCGTCTTAAGACTGCTGAAACGCTTGCCCGTGAAAGGGTTTAACTCTTTCATTCGTGACCCCTTTCCGTTGAAACAAATTTTTCGCGACCTCTAATATATTCATATGTAGATACATAAAGTAAATAAATATATGTAACGTATATATTGGTGAACAGGACTAAATACATAGCAAAAATTGTTTAAGAAAATACCGAATAATGATAAGGTAATTTGCATTACGAATTCTTTGTTTAGTATCATACAGAATGCAATCAGTTATTTATGTTGTTAAATATATTTCTCCTTGGTTGAAGTAATAAAAATTTCAAAATCACAGTTTTATATTTTTACTTGAAAGATGGGATTTGAATGAAACTTTGTTAGATTTATCAGGAAACGCGGTTAATATCTACACTGTCGCTCAAAAGTATGTGAACATTTAACAATTATATAAAAACTATGAAATATAACGTGTGTTATTATTTTTAAATGATTATTGTTAAATTCTATTGTGGATACATATACAGTGTATAGGTAATGTACATGTTCTTTTCCAGCTGCTGTAACTGAAATTTAAAGGATGAAACGATATTTAAAACATCGATTTTTAAAATACTAATTCTGACACAAGTGAAAATTTTTCATAACTGAAATATTTTCTTTTTGCTTCCATCTGTAGTTATTTCCAAATTTGCATTTTGGGAAACGATCTTTGATACTGAATTTCATCTTTCAAAATTAAGTTATGGTAGTTTAAAAATATGTATATGCCTGTTCAAACCTACAATGTTTTATTTAAATCAGACCTCTTTTGTAAAAATATAAAACACTGGTCCATGAATTTCCATTATTGCAGGTAAGGGAGAATACATTTAAATAATTTGAACAAATTTTTAATAAGCGAGTAATTGACAATGTTGATTTTAATCATTTCACATTGATACAATATCTTTTTGAACAATTTTTATTGCGTATTCAGTTTTGCTCATTGATTTGACTGACACTAAATTAAATTGAATTTTAAACAGTTGTTTGTTACGTGTATTTATGATTCTAATACTTATTGCTTATTAGGCCAGAAACAAATTTTTGTTTTGTTTTACAGAATAAAGAATATCTTTATACTTTAGATGGAAAAATTAGCCTTTTCTTTTCAAAAATATTAGTTATAAAATATAGAGTGTCAAGAAATTTTCAGTAATATTTTCAGTCCTCAGACACTAAATGATTCTAATAAAGTTCCTTATCCTCAGCACAAATCCACAGCTTCGATATTTGAATAGTAAATATCTTAAATAACTGCCAAGTATTTAAAAATATTCTGCTAAAATTTAGTTTTAATATTTCAACAATTCAAATAAAAGCAATACTTTTTACTTACAACGATGTTCATTGTTATCTGCTTAATTAACATATTATTCACAAATTTTTATATATATATATATATATGGTAAATTGATCGATCCATAATTGATTAGTCAATATTTCGTTATTAAAAAATATATATTAATAATAAAAAGAGAGATAATTAGTAAGACTAAATAAAATCATTTTTACTTATAAATCCAAAAACGTCCCTGTTATTATTTTCTGTTATCGACTAATCACTCGTATATTAAGTATTACTGTTCGTGTTTAGCCACTGAGAAAAGCGTTAAATTTGATTTTACGAAACTGTATAAGCTCACATATATACGGAACTTAAACCTAACCACACTTTAAAAGGAATGTTACGCAAAACGATACCAGCGTTTGTGAAACAAGAGAGGTTAAGTACGCTAAATTACCGCGGAACAGAGGGCAGCACGTTCTCGCGTTGGGTTTGCCCACGCAGTGAGTGTCACTTGAAACCATACACTTTATGCTTAGAAGACTATCATGAAGTCTACATTATTTCTGTTATGTGGCTAGGATTTTATACATCGCTGGTTGCACAAAATATACCAAGTCTGCTGGTTGGTCTAAATAGTTTAATTAAGAAAAAGGACAAAAAGAAACGTGGTTGCGATTTAAATAATTTACGCGTAAATACATTAACCTTTTCTTATATGACTGTATTAGATTTTCTGTGCTTTTATTTATTTCATAGTCTTCTCGCTTATTATAACGAAATAAAAAGTTCCACTTATTTTGCATACTTTTAATTTCCTCTCTTCTTATGGCATTTACACCCCTGTCCATGTATTACTAGGTTAGGTTAGGTATTATATATTCCTTTCTTTCAACCAAACCACTAAAGAATCTAGTTTAATATTCTCTCTGAGAACTTCTGACATTTATTGACAAACGTTAAAGGCACACGAAAATATGTAAGAATTGTGAATTAATAATTCTATTTTTTTATTTTTTCTATTTATTATTACACCAAAAATTATTAGAATGGAATCAAACACGAGTTGTAGGTAGTAAAAAGGAGCTTTATTATTGATATTTTAATATTATAAAAATGATTACACTCGATTACCAAGTCACTGCCTTATCTTACAATTCTGTATTTTCTTCGTTCTCTTTGTCAAAAATTAGATGAATTTCAATTCATCGTTTGCAGAATATTTTCATTCGGTTTTCATATTTCAAGATACTCTTGCCTAATATTTGAAGAATCTGATCGTCACAGAATCTGCGAATTTTCATTAACTCTTAAATCCTCGTACCACTATAGTGACTTCTTTCACAGACTCACTTTTTTGGAACAAAGCGCTATTGCAGTGGCTTCTTTCTGTGTGACATTTTTTTAATAAAAAGTCACTATAGTTGTTCATTTGTTCTTCTACATCAAAATCCATGAACATATTATCTGTTACATAGAAACATCTTCATGTACTTCCATTTACATTTATTTCCTCACACTTTGTTGCGCTTTAATAACAGTATTAAGTACGGATGAGTTTCTCCAAGCACCTAAACCTTGAAACTCCGCGAAACTCAAGAAAGTTTCGAGTTTCGAGAATTTGAAATTTTGTACTCTTTTCGTGATTTAAAATTCTTGAAACTTCGATTGAAATTCTCAGATCTTGGAAATTTCTTTCAAGCAAAAAATATTAAATCCACGAATAAAGAAAAGAAATCATTTCTTCTCACTCATTCCAGCATCGATATTATTTTCTGAAAGATTGTGCAGTACATATCCTGTACTATAATCGGTGAGAAAGAAAGGAGAAAATTAGTGCAAAAAGAGTTTAAAATATTAGTATTTTTGACAAGAAATCTGAATTATATATTTCTATATATGGTTATATTTTTATTTATGCGTTGTTTAACTGTGATCGATGGAGATTTATGCAAAATTTGGGTAAGATTTCGGATGTTAAATCCAAATATTAATCGTACAGGACGAAACCAGTATTTCTTATTTCAAAAATTTCGAAAATGTTTAACCCTTTGCACTCCTTTGGTGAGCGTGACTCGACACCAGATTTTATCACAGAAATTCTCATGTCGAATTATACTCGACATTTTTTGGACTTTTTGCTTACCAAATAGGAAACAGAAAAGCAGTGAGAAGAATAATTCGGAGTGCAATGGGTTAAGTCTTAGGAAATTTTAGTTTCAATTTTGGAAAATTAAAAAATTGCTTTTTAGTCTATCTCTAATACTGAACATTATCACTAATAACGCATACTATTCACTAATAATAGTGAATAGTATTTATAAATTTTTATAAAGTTTTATAAAATATACATAAATATTTATAAATTTTCACATTATATTGCCATAGTTGTGCCTAATTTTTTATATGGAAATGAACTTTAAAAAAAATGTTTTAAGTTATTTGGAAATTATTTTGTACCAATGGAGATATATTTGCACACATATTGGATACAGATGACAAATTTTTGATATACTTTTTGTTTATATAATGGTGTCAGGTATTGTGCAATTATTTTGGAAAAATTCTGCATAAATACACCTGCGATTCAGCTTGGGTTCTGTGAGCTTGTTCTCGCGCGAAGACACAGAACTGTGTTCAAATTCCACATCGATCTCAATCGCATGTTCATCATTGTCAATTTCATTCGTTTAGGCGAATGTAATGCACGTTACAACATTTGTAACGCGTGTTGCAAACCGTCTGTCGTCTTTCATTTATGTAACTTTTAATTACAGTGTATATTTCTTGTTTCTGTAGCAATGGGTTTCTCGCGTATATGAATAAATAAATAAATAAATAAGCAAATAGAAAATTGAATAAATAAATAAATATTCGAAGGTATCGGAATATCGATCACGATACTAATTTCTCACGAGAATAATCTCTATGGTCGGCTTCACATTTAAAGCGTTAAGGAAATTACCATTATTCAAAACACATTATTATATTTCCAATTCGATTTTAAATATCTTATTTTAGTTTTGTTGGAAATACAGTCAACGATCGACGTTAAAAGTAGGCCATTATGTGTATTGGAAGGGTCAGGGTTCAAGTGAGAGAGGGCAGAACCATTTTTCCACTCCATGTATTACTATAATCCATTACTAAAATCTATTATTTTCTTTTTCTTCATCTTTATAACGGGGAATTATGATAAATCATTTTACTGTAAAATTCCACGTCGTATTATTAATATATCGTATTACACAGGGTGGACTACTTCATTTTTAACCCTCTGCACTCGACGATTTTTGGCTAAAGAAGAGCAAGAGTTCAAAGATTTTCTGCTATAAAGCTGACGATATTTTTTGGAGCAGTAAATAAGATAGAATTATTTGATTTCGATACCTCGAACACAGTTGCATTATCTTAATTACTTTGCGGACGGAGCCCCTCGACGGGCAAGCGTCGTTGTGGACGACAGGTATTGCAGCGCTGAGTAAAGAAAATATTCACCCTACCATGGTCTTGCATCCTAAGTTTACATTATATTGAAGATAAGACTTCATCGTTCAAAAGTCTGTAATTTCATTGAGAGTCAACTTGACTTCTTAGGCTAGTATACCCATGCGTATCTTATCGTTTACGACGACAGACGTATGCCAACCGCAGCACGAGAATTGGGCGGATATATCCGACACTCGTTCGTAAAGGGTTAATGAGTATCGATCTTTGAAATTTTATCAAATGGCGACTGAAGGGCGCCCTTCGAGGTTAACACAAATTTTCTCTGACAATGGAACCTCTGATCCATCTCTCATAGACTTCTTACCCAGTAGAAACCTCAAAATGCATTACTTTCACCTATCAACCTGAGCTAATGTAACTTATTAACACGTTAAGTGCCCAGCCCGTTTTAGGGTCCAATTCGGGCCCAAACTCGACCGTCAAGTGGGCCACTGACGGCGGGCGAAGTGTTCGTAAAACTCGGAGATACTGTGCCAATTGTTATGACAGGAATTCCCAAACGTTAGGTCCAAAGATGGCGAAGAATTTGACACCAAGAATTAGCACCTTTTGGTCCTAGTTTGAACCGATCCCTGGTGATCGGCATGGCACTTAACGTGTTAAAGGAGGTTCGAGGACTTTCTCGCAAGTCCTCGATGAATCCTCGATCTCCTTTAAAATAGAAATTCCTATGCTACCTAAATATCTATTGTAATATCGCACATTTTCTACCATGTATGATGCGTTCGAGAAGAGATGATACAACGTGTTTGCATCCTAACAGCTGACCGACTTCACTGACCACAAGCAGTGACCGCTATTGACCGAAAAGTGACGAACGTCATCGGCGGACCTTAGCGAGATCTATGCGGGTGTCACGGGAAAGGTGGTTGGAATGAAACAACTCCCGATGACAATAAAGTATCGAGTTCGAATGTTCATTCGAACTAAGTTGAATTGTTCGGACGATGCAAAGAGTCGAGATATTTAAGTGTTCGTATCTATTGTACCTGTAAACAATCAATCCCACTTCTGAAATTGTAAACAATCAATCCCACTTCTGGAATTGTAAGGGGGTTCACTAATCTAACAACGTAACAGTCAGAACTGGCCGGCCGAATATTCTCTGAACGCCAAACTCTCTAAAAGGAACTCTCTAAAGGCACCGTCTAACGAAACTCTCCCGAAGGAACTCTTTAACCTCTCTCTAATGACTCCGTCTAACGACTCTCTTAACACGTTGAGTGCTACGTCAGTCCCTAGGGACTAACAGTGAACTTTCCGTTCAGGCGGCGTAAGTCCCTAGAGATTGACAGTAGACTTTTCGTTTGGACGGTGTGGATTCTAGGGACTGACAGCGAGCTTTTCGTTTGATCAACATCGGTGCGTAAGACTGGCATTGTCAAGGGTTAAATTATCAATGACAATTAATATATTGTAAAAATTTAATTCCCTCTGCTAAAGTAAATCTTTACACTTCCGTGGCTTTTTTCGACTGATCGTTTCTTGGTGATCGCCTTTTTGCCTTTCTGGCATTCCTCACCTCATTATCTTCTGTTTATAATTTGTATATTTGTGCATTGGCTGTACCATTCTCACAGTCCAAACGACAAAGTGAAACAAAGTAATCTTCTGCTCATACTTTTCAGTATACTTGAGCGCTCGGCATCAAGTGCTCGCTAGCTGCCGCCTGAGCGGAAAGTATAGCAAAATCGGCGCCGCACTCAACGTGTAAAGGAACTGTCCTAAAGGAACAGCCTTTATACCATTCATTCTGTCCTCATTTATACCCATCTTCTTCCCAATCATGCTTTCCCACGCATTCTTCGTAGCCCAAACTCTCAGTGGGTCACGTACCCCAAACATTTAGACGTATACTCTCTTTACTCGTAACCGATACTTCCTTAAGCATCCCGTTCACACGATCCTTGCTCACGGTCACTCATCCTTCCGCACGCACTCCAGATATTATTCCTATATACATTCTTACATACCGTAGTATCAATAGGTCTTTACCAATAGCGCAATTATAAGGTACCGTAGTGTAAGAATGTAGGATATCGTTAGACCTCGCCAGGTACAGAGGTCCCGTTAGAATCTGGCGGCCAGACGAGTCTCGAAAAATCGGGGCCAGGCCACGTGAGGTAGCCTCGCGCAACCCCGGTTTTCCCCATCGTAAACTGGGGGTGACGCGTCCGGGGGCACCTCTCGGGAAGGGTCCCCGCGTGGGTAACCCTAGGAAGAGCCTAGCCTGAAGGAGGAATCCCTTCCACCCTAGAGCGTTACGTGGGGGGAGTTTTCTCCTCCTTCGGGGGAGGTTCTTGCCTCCCAAACGGGCTTAAAAGGGGGCCCGCTCTAGTAGATAGCGAGAGAGTAGACAGTTGAGAGTTGAGATAATCGAGAGTTGAGAGTAGACAGTTGATAGTTGAGCGAGTTAATAGTTACGTGAGACAGTGTCGTTTAGGGAGTCCCTTCGGGAGAGTTCGGTTTTAGAGAATATTAGGCCAGTGCTGACTGTGGCGTCTGTTCCGTCCCGGAGAGCGTATTTAGAATATGATTTTATAATTAAGACTTACACTTTTAACAGACCTAACGGTTTATTTTATATTTTATAATGCGACTGCAATTCCGGAGGTTCGATGTGCCTCAACGCCGTTCTAGCGGATTAAGCTTATAAAGGTAAAGCAAAATTAGGAATTTTACTAGTACCAGACGCGACAGATGGGACCCACTTGTGACAGACCCAACAAGCGACGGACGGACGGCACTTATAAATCACGTCATTGACCATCAGAAATCGGCTCCTTGACAGTTTCCTACTCCTTAGCCAAAGGTCCTTATGTCACACCCTCTGTCCAATTAAAACTCTTTACCTTTCCACCACCAACATCTATTTTACCCAATCAGAACTAAACTAGAGAAAACACCGGACCGAACACGACGAGACAGGACATAGAGCAAAATCGAGAAGTCAGTTCGTCTTCGGCACCGATCCTTAAATTTGGCGCGTGATAAGCGTTCTTGGAAATCGAAGAGATTCGATACCGTAGGACGCTACAGCGTCATTACATTAGTGAACCCCGTTAGAATCCCTTAAGTAGGATTATTAGTTCGTTTCGGGTTCTATTACAGTAGTGACATATACAACTCGCGAGTAAAGGTTGAACGAAACTCTGTATAGTTTGATGGTATGCTTAAGACTGTTTTATTCTCTAGCTCGGTCAGCTTTTATACATGAATTTTTTGGGGGTGGTTCCAAAGAGTGGAGAAGGATATTTATGATTACTTGAGATAAGTGAGTTTCGTGATACCTCTGGTTTTGAATGTGGCGTGGGAAATGGAGCTAGGGTGTTCGTGATTACTTTCAAGATAGGATAATTGGAAAATCGAGATGGGATGTTTATGGAGAGGGTTAGTTCTATGATAAGATGTCTGACGGCGTGGGAAATCGGAATGGAGCGTTTGTGAAGAGGGTTAAATTTTAGGATAAGAAATCAATTTTTGGATATGGCGCCGGATAACTATGCAGGAGGTTGATAATTTCGGGCAGGGGAAGTAAAGTTTGAAAGTAGGGTCGTAGGGGGTTTATCACACGGGCCCCGTACGAATCGACGAAGTCTGAACGGAAAGTCTAGCGCCGCTCCCTGGGGACCGGCAAGGCACTTAACGTGTTAATTGGTTGATTTTCTCCGTTTTCGGTAACACGGTTAACTTGTCGAGTGTCATTATCTTCTCGTCATCTTCCCATCTCAATGAAAAACAATTTTTGTTTACTTCTCCAGTAATTGATTAGTAAATGAAGATAATCTAGGTGATCGTGTTACATGGTCCACCCTGTATACACTCGTCTACGATAAAATTATACAAGTTAAATGTGTGAGTAGCTCTAGCAACCAATTTCAGAGATGAAAGGTAGACAAAAGGCTTCTTAAACTCTATCCAACACGACTGGAATGAAATCAACTCGTTTATTTCTGCAACCGTGCTTATAAACTTATTGGACTGCAGTATAAGGGAGATTATATCGTAACGATTTATCAGAGTCTTCAAAACTTAAAACCATTAGTCCTGGAGAGAAGAAAATAAATAATCCTGAGATAATTGATATAACTTTATCTAACCGCGGAGATTTGATTTTAATTCCGACTGTAATTAATCGAAAGAGGAAAAATTGCGGTGGCACAGCTGTATTGAACGAGGTTCGCACACCGACTCAATGTAAATATATATTCAACCTAGAAAACGGGTTTCATATCTTAATCGATAAAAGAGGAACCGGTAAAACAATTATAATAGATACTTTAATGGTATTAATACCTCGTACACAGGAATTATTCCCATTGTGTTTACACGTGTAACGAGAAAATTCGCCAATGACGTGTAAATCAATTTAATTATAATATCCAAGAATCCTCGCTAAAAGAAAAATTTTAAAAGCTATGATATCGCATATTTTATTTAATCATGTGTATTGCGGTTATTCTGATTCCAAAGAATGTGTAAATAATTAATAGAAATTTAATTTTTTAAATAATTATTTAAGCAATTAATTAATTTTTCCAGTGGAGAATACAAGGATCGTTCCCTAAGAGAAAAATTTCACAAAATATTATGTCGCATATTTTATTTTATCACGTATTACGGTTATTCTGACTCATAATGTAAAAATAATTCGTATAAATTTTAATTTTAAGTAAATTATTTAAGTATTTAATTAATTTTTTCAGTGGAGGATACATGGATCGTCCTCTAAGAGAAAAATTTCAAAAAATATTATGTCAGATATTTTATTTAATCATGTGTATCACAGTTATTCTGTTTTCAAAAAATGTGTAAATAATTAGTAGAAATTTAATTTTTTAAGTAATTATTTAATTAATTCAATCATAAAATTATTCAACTATCAGATGGAAATATTAAGATTACGAGCCTGTTTTAAATTGTTTAAAAAAGGATTCAAGAAAGTATACAGTCAGTGTAAAAATTATTGACACCCTATTTTATAAAAAAATGCAGCTAACCCAAAAGTCTGATTTCGATGAAAATTTGTGTATGTAGAGCATATTGGGTTACATATGGGACAATTTCTTTAATAACCAGAAACCTTCTAGAGCGGATGAAAGTAAAAAACGTTTTTTAACGAGATGAGAAAGTGCTTGAACTTTCAGGAGTTAATTCGCCTCTTTAAAAGATTCTTTTTGTTATCAAAAAGTTGTTCCATGTATAATCTAATTTGCTCCACACGCACACAAATTTCCATTGATATCAAACATAGGGATTAACTAAATTCTTTTAATAAAATAGTGTGCCGATAATTTTGGCACTGACTGTATTTACCTTTATATATTTCACTCTCACCCCCTAAAAAGGCTATTGAATTTATCCCTGTATTTCACGAATATTATTCATTTAAAGAAACTTAATTTTGTAAATAAAAAGTTTACGAAGTTAAATTAATTAATGACGTTAAATTATTTTATAACATTAAATTTAAATATCAAAATAAATATCAAATTAAAAAGTAGGAGTACTGTTAAGAATGTAATATGTGTAATAGCAGATTTTTTAAGAAAAATATCACTATTTTCTGTACAACGCAGCTTCGATCCCGATTTCGATTATGCGTGGTTTTTTCTCGAAATAAATTTCGGATCAGAATATCAAAGTTCCGCAGGTTTTCAACTGCACGATACGTCAATCCCCACATTTCCCAATCCACTCCGCTTTCACTATCCACGTTATCCGAGTGACAACTGAGTTGTCAATATCTCCAAATTTACTATCGCTATAATGATAATCTGATAACTTATCATCAGTTATCTCGCTTTCGTCACTCGTCATAAAATCGTGCAAATTATTTTAAAAATTAATAAATTTGTGAAAAGTACGACAAAACGAAATTTGATTTTGCGCGAAGTCGCAAAATATAGATTTCCATTGTCATTGACCATGCATCTGAAATTATAGTCTTTTTTTGCGTTTCACTTATTCAGGACTGCGATCATAGTCTCTCATTTACGGTATTACCGTATTTATGAACAACAATGGAGACAGGAAACAATTAATTCTACGATTCGTTATTATCTTCGATTCGCTATTATCTTCACGAGCATCTCAACCCCTAGGGAGCTGGAAAGCCAATATATTGACTCTATTCATGCCAATTGTAAGGGAGTTGTCTGTGAAATACCTTGCATATGAATGTATTGATTTTTAGATTAGTAGTTGTTGCGGCCCTAGGACCGTGTCATGGCCCAGAGTTCCAATTAGTCATAACTAAACATGACTATCTTCATGACTTCAGTCTGAGGCAACCACCGATAAGATTTTAGTATATAGAACCCGCCGAAAACAAGGCTCTTCAGTCTTGACGTAACATTTAACGTCATAACGCCGATCCATTCTATGAATATTGTAACATCTGCCATAATAAAGTGTCTAGAAAAAGATTATAACAAAGAAAGATAGCTGTTGAGCTACGACCCAACTGCTACCGGTTTTCTTCTCCGTTTAACAGTCATTTTACATGACAACCGCAATTTCCCAGGTCAAGTGGAGGACTACTTTATGTTCTTATTGTCAGTGTCTCATGACTTGTATACACTCATCGTCACCTAAGTCACCACTTGGGTAAACCCAAGGACCAAATTGTTTAAACAACCACCACCACCGAAAGACCTTGGAACTAGCACACACCCCCGATATTATTCACAACCAATAGAATGACACACAGCCACCTCTTACATTTGCACCGACTGTCGCGTCGCATCGCTATCGAAATTCTCGTATTTCCAAGGGTTGTAAGGCCGTCTCGCGACTACGACACGTGTTGCCCGCCAAATTAATATTCGGCAACTGTTTATGTTGCACGAGCGGAAAGAGTCCTGTCTACGACGGTCGACGTTTCGAAAAGAACGTGGCGTGTTGTTAATTTGAATCGGTTAGGCGGAGTTTTTGAAGAGAACCGTGGCTCTGAGGTCTCGAACCGAACTGTTTGAGGAGAGAACTCGACGAGCGGAAAGAGTCGTGTCTACGACGGTCGACGTTTCGAAAAGAACGTGGCGTGTTGTTAATTTGAATCGGTTAGACGGAGTTTTTGAAGAGAACCGTGGCTCTGAGGTCTCGAACCGAACTGTTTGAGGAGAGAACTCGTGTCTCTTAGATCTCGTATGGAACTGTTTTAGAGAGAACCCGTGTCTCTCAGAGCTCGTACCGAAGTGAGCTCCTCGATCTTCCTAAGATCGGCCTTAGGAAAAATCGGGAGCTCGCCAAATACGATTGGCTGTTTTTGACCAAGGGCGTTCCCTTGGTTCGCGAATCCGTGACCTTGGAGTAAGGGAAGGTTCTCCCAAAAAACAACGATAGCGGAGGAAACCCTCTCCTCCAAGGTGGGGTACCTGGGGTCCACCCGCGCGCTGGTGACCCCATCGGTCGTTTATTACCCCTAGCGAGGGCCTGAGGCTTCCAACGTGTGCGGTCCACATGGAGCCCTCAGGCCTTTGTCAGCCAAGTTTTAAGAGCTGTCACCTAATTTCGTTAAATTAGGAATTTCCAGGATTCTCGTGTTCCGCGACACGAGAAGTCAAAGAAAAAAGGTAAAGCATTCAAACATGCTGAAGGCATGGAGCGGAAAATTCCGATGCCGAATTGTTCGACCCTAAGACCTGGCTGTTGGAAGACCGTAACGAGTCTTCCTTGTTCCAGGACGGAACACCGACCAATCGGTAGAATAGACAAAACTTATAAAACCACCGATAGAGCAGTCACGAGAGAGATCTCCTAAAAATCCCAAGAAGACCGGGCAATCATCACGACCATGCTATCATCCAGGACCCACCATCAACTCGGCGCAGAAAACAGTCTACCACAGAACTCTCCGTAGTTTAACCATAACCAGTGTTACGGACCCAATCTTGTGGCTCAGTTCGTTGTGGCAGGCACGGGTGTTGCGTTGAAAGGCCAACGTGTGCAATAGACAGGCGTGAAGGATCAAATGATTCCAGCTGGCTTCCGCTCGGTGGCCCATTGCTTGGACGTTGCCACACGATTCTGAATTTATTGTGCCCCATTTGTTCTTATAGCAAATAGTCAATCCACGGGACTGATTATCCACAAGGCTTGTAGACTGGTTGATTGATGCAGACTGACTGTGCAGACTGCGTGTTGTGACTGTTTGATGTTGACTCTTTGATGTGAACTGACGAATTGACTGATGGATACTGAAGAACTGACTGTGCGATGCACGATCTTTCGAAGTGAAGGATTGCTAAAAGGGAAATCGATTTTCCGATTGGTGGTTAACAGGACCGAGGGTGGGCCCTCGGTCCGCGAATCAGTTGCCCCCCAAAGAAGGGAAGAACGTCTTCCGCGACCAGGTCTGCTGGTGAAGGAAACCCCTCCCTCAAAGGGGGTTGCTGGTGGGACACCAGCACATTCGTGACCCTTTTTGAAGTGCCCGTTACTTTACGGCTTCAAAAGTCGTGACCTCGCACATGACCTGGTCCTTTCCTTTGTAAGCCTATTGTCAGCCAAATCCTAAGTGCTGGTGCCTGCTTTCTAAATCAATGGGTAAAGAATGCCTCGTGTCCGGTGACCCGAGGAGAATAAAGAATTGTTTGTAAAATATATAGAAAATTAAGAAAATAGAAGACACGGAATTTGAAATAAAACAGCAATTAGGATCTGGCTGCTGGAAGACCGTAACGAGTCTTCTGGGTCTGGGGTTTGTCCCAAGATGGAATAACGAGTGTGACTTAATAATCCTAAACAGTCGGATTTGTTAATTCAGTTCACATCTTGATATCAGAATCGAAACTAAACACGCTAATTACTTATGGATTGATGATGTAATGACACATTGTGTGATAATATATAAATTTTTAGCCAAAACAACAAATGGCCTGGAGATCATGTCGGGCAAAAGCTGCTTGCCACGGAATATGTTAAGGATTAACTCCAGTGTTATTTGGAGAGGCCTAGGTATTCGCGAGTCGTAGGACGCTGGGTAGTAAAGGAATAAACCGTTGCCCCATTGACTGGGGCTTTCTATGGGAATGAGTGGAGAGAATGAACACTCTGGGCTATGTGTCAGGCATATTTGGTCCTGTTAAAGGAAACATCGGAAAGCGCGTGCATGGTAGGAAAGAAATGTAAAATAGGTCAAGAGCGGCCGGAGGACAGTTATTATTGAGTTGCCGTTGAGTTGTGAAGTTGAGTAGAGTTGTAATACCGTAATATCGTTGAGCGTTGTAATAAGTCGAGAAATAATTCACCTCTTTATCGTTAATAATCGCGCATTTTTATATCATTGTTAATTTATCAATAAATATTTCCACCGTCCAATCTCTACATTATTATAATTAATATTAATATAATATACATATTATAAATATATATTGCTACACGACATAATAAATCTTACTGAAACTTTGATTACCCAATGCAATAATGTCTTCATAAATAATAATTCATAATTATTCTGTAACCAGTAGTCTTTTATTTCCACCTAGCAGGGAGAGATTGAATAGCTATGAGATAAAATCTATATACTTATGTTATATAAATATACACAGTTTATTCAATCCAGAGAATCGAGATTCATTTATAAACATCTAAGTCAAATCGAGTGTAGAAGAATTTATTTCGTATAATTTTTACTTTTATGTTGTAAAAATATGTTCAATACATTGCTGAGGTTTTTCTGATAAAAATAAGACCAAACACAATGTGCAATAGTTACGATGATTTTAAATTTATAATAATATAGCGTATATGCACATTGTATAATGAGTAATTAGAAAAAATTACAATTGTACATAGGTGAACGTGTACTGTAGGTTAATAATCGAATCGTTATAGGTATTCCTCTTGTTATACTTTTGATGCTGTTGAAATTTATATTTTTCTATGCTTTCTAGCAGTTAAATTTGATCACTTTTCCAAATTGAGATTGCCAAACTTACATATAATTGCTATTGGAAACTCCTGAAATACTTCCACTTGTATGAACATTAAGATAGTACGTGTAATTCGGAATTATCTTTTATAGGTTATGATATTTATCGTTTGGACAGGAACTACGAAACTGGTTTGCCCAATAGAGGTTATAGGGTATTTTTTGGAACATATGCGATAGCCATCGTTTCGATAAACAAGAAAACTGTAATGGCCTGTCGTATATAGGAATTAATCTTTTTAGCATTAGTTGTATATTCGCCATTATCTGTTTATCTCCATTATCCAACGCGGATCTCTATGAGAAACTAAGCTCCATGGTATGGGCGATTGCAGCGCCACACCGCGCTCGGACGTTTATAAGTTGGATGATCATAACCTATTCCGATCCCAATGGTCCAACGATTACAGATTATTAAATCCGTTAACACGTTGTAAATGTGATATCACGCGTGAAACTATAATTTATAATATTAACATATAATTAACATATAATCTATTAATTTATCTCAAAGAAATTTTGTATTTCTAGGGAACATTATTAAATTTATTTTTCATTAATATTTTAGTTGCATTATGGTATTCAGTTGTATGGTAACATTTTTGCAGTTTTTCAGTCTTCAATTTCTTTTATTTTTATTCGAGTTTCTTATTGAATTAAATTATAAATTATATTGAATTAAATTATGATTTATATTGAATTAAAAATTTGAAAAAATGTAATACAGTATGAATGAAAAAACGTTAATTCATAAAAATCGAAACTTATCAATTTGGAACTATTTTTATAAATATTTTTATTAACTAAAATATGCCAATATTTTGGGTTTATAGATATTACAGTTATAACTTAATTTATTTCTCAAAAGATGTTTTATAATAAATAAACGTTAAATAATAAAAAATTGATTAATTTCATTGTTATACGAAATTTATAAATTTGGTTAGACTATATTTCTGAATCCATTCTATAGAATATATTTATTGAATCTATTCTCATTGTATTCAAATATTAACAATAATTTAAGACGAGGTTTGAGTCATCCTCATCATTAAAGTTCTATTACTATTTTGTACCTTTTTCCTTCATAATTATTTAAAAAATAAGTTTACTTATCGTTTCCTTGTTTCTATCATTATTTCTTCTTATAATCTTACTCTTTTCAGCTATCAATATATTAAAAAATATAATATACTATACTAAATACGATAATATAATAATATAATATAATAAGAATATAATATACTTACCTAAAACAAAGATATTATATAAAAATCGGAAAAAGAAAAATAAACGTCATGAGACGACTATAAAAGTACGAATATTTATATTTCACCGTGAAAAATTGAAATAATTAAATAACATACTAATTCACACATTTGCATTTACTAATAACGTTAATAACATGAACAATCATTTTCAAATATCGCGTTCTAGTTATCGTTACAATAACCAATTAATTTCGGAAATAGCTTTCATGTGAGATTGAACAGTGTGTATCAAGAATTAACAGTGTATGTTTCTTAATACGTATAGTTCGTGCAAACGATGTACAAAAGTCATAAATTACTGGCTATAGCATCGGTCCCGATTGATTCAGAAATTACACTGTAGATGTCTCTGGCTGCCAGGACCATCTGCAGTTCGTAACTCCAGGTACTTAATGCCAAGCTGTAAAACGGAAGAAAATTGTTTATCAACTTCAATTTAGTTTATTAGCTACCATTTTATCACCACTAAATTTCGATTAATACCTCAAAACGTCTAAAAGAATTTTAGTCTTTCGTAAACTATTATCAGCAACGGAAGAACTCCTGATCTAAATCGATATCGTACAGTAAGAATTCACGCTCGAGCTTTTCATTTCCTAAAAGTATCTTGTGTTCCTGTTTCAGAAGTCAAAACATCTATGCCTCTGTGCTTTATCGATTTTACGACTTTGCTGTATCGTTCGAACCAACGATGTATAAAATAATCAAAAGGTAAAACGGTCTACTAAATCAATAAATAAATAAACAAATATATTTATATGTAAATGACATTATATCGGGAATCATCAAAGTGAATTTAAATAGGATACCCTGTGTATGAAAATCGACGTAACTCTTTTAAATGAAATTTTATATTTTCAATTTTGTGTAAAACAATTTTCAGTCTTATCGATAATTTCGAATCTAACAGATAGCCGATTTGGTCGATTTAAACGGAACACCCTATATGTATATAGAGCGTGAAAGAAATTTTTGTGTATTTACCTATTCCTGCATCAGCTTACTATCTAGGATTTAATAGTTGCACCATTTAACTGATTTCTCGCTTCAATTTTAATTGTGTTACTCATCTTAACATTATCAATTATCTTACTTTAAATTCTTGGAACTTTATTCTAATTTCTATATCAATTGAAAATATTTATTTCTTATCCAGTTGTGTCACACATGTGATTGAATTTTTCATATCTAGATATTATACTAATATATACTGTATTCTATGTACACTAACTATATACTCACCAAGTATATGGTTCTCGCCTAAATCAAGTAGCAATGCTAAATTAAAGGTATTTGAGTATTGTATATACAGTGGGACATGAAAATGGTCAGCTAGAAAGATATTCGAAAGCATAAAAACGAGAAAACATTATTATAAATTAATACAAAAATAATTTTATAAGAAGATTTAAGCATAACTCTGTCTATAACAAATGTTTATTATAAAAATGTAAGTGAAAAACGTCACGTATTATGTCGCCTCTTAGTTTTTCTCTCTGTATCATCGACTCGTGACTGATCTGTAGTATAGAAAAATTAATATATATATCGATACCTTTATTTCGTTACCGAGCGATAGGATCGCCATCTGTACCATCTCCGTGTGCACTAAAAAATAACCTCACAAATCTGCGCTTTCATATACTTCTATAATCTTCATGAGAAGTAATATTCCTAACTTTTACACTTGTTGAATTTTCTTTAATTTTCCCATTTTAACATAGTTTTATTAGCATTTATGTAGGATTAATGCTAGATTAATCCTAGGCAGACAGAGATCTGCGCGTCTAATAAACAACGATTCCCTTTTAGTAACAAAACAGATTTATTTAACTAAAATATTACACCAGGTTTCTCTCAACTATAACTCTCAAACACACGATCTTCTATTCACTATGTCTCGATTACACGCATTCTGCCTCGCCCGTGCCCTTGCACCCTTATTAACTCTTTGCGGCACAGGATTTCAGATAATAAAATAGATTTATGTTACATAGAAATTTTATTACTTCTTAACTCTTACTTAAGTCAAAACTCTTTCTTTTCATACACAGACTTTCTTTCTCGATCACTCGATAGTCATAGATATCCCGTCAAAATGATTCTTTCGCGCTGTTGCGTCCCGGACACTGCAACTCGCTCGTGGAGTTTCACGGGGTTGTAAGGCCCGTTACGCTGCTGCGGCAATGCTGCTTGGGATGCGGCCTACTCCAACTTGATAGAGGTAGACCTGGTTAGTGTTGAACTGCAAGGAGTTCTATAGTAGTAGACAGTCTCCTGTGCTGAGTGTTGGTAGGTCTCGATTGCTGATGTTGTGGTCGTGATGGAGTTTAGAGAGAATCTTGATGTGGTCGTGATGGAGGTTTTACTGAGAATCTTCTTGCGAATGCCTTGTTGGTAGTTTTATAAGGATCGACTGTCTTCTCATTGGTTGGTATGATATTGGGGGTGTATGCTAACTTCAGCGTCTTTCGGTGGTGGTGGTTGTTTAAGCATTTGGGTTCTTATGCCTGTCGTCTAGAAAATAATATATGGGTCCTTGTCACGGTTTATCCTACCGATGGTTAGGTGACACTGAGCATGCGCAAGTGAAGGGACCCTTGCAATAGAGGCATAAAACAGGCCTCCACTTGACTTGGGACATTGCAGTTCTAGGGCCGCAACACGCGCTACCGTTTGTTCTTTCGCCCGCATCCTAGATGTCGCCCTGAACGCCCGAGTCAAAGCCGATGCTGCTGTTTATTATTCCTCGATTTTCGAGAAGCGGTCCGAGTGTTCCCACGCAATCACTTAGGAGTAAGACCGCACACCCATTCGCCCCGCTTTCACTCTTAATACTCTTTCCTCCGTTAGCGTCCTTCACTGCTCGCAATACCACATTTATATGTTATTTTAGGTGCAATATTAACTCTTTCGCTTCGAGCGCCGCTTATAGACGGCATTCACGAAATGACCTGTGGGTACGAGCGTCGCATATAGGCGCCATCTACGCGATGACCCCATATATCCGGCATCCAAATGATGCGTATGCAAGTGCAATCTGTATACGATTGTTTTATTCTGTACAGTTGTTATTTAACCCTTGGCACTCGACGATTTTTTGGCTAGAGAAAAGTAGAAATTGAAATATTCTCTTCTAAAATACAGACGATGCCGTTTTGAGCAGTAAATATAGAATTGTATAATAATAGAATTGTAGAATTATTTGATTTCGATACCTCGCACACTGTTAAATTAAATTTAATATATTAATTACTATCGATCTTCGAAATTTTATCAAATGGCGACTGAAGGGCGCCGCTCGAGTGCAAAGGGTTAAGACTTAGGAAAACGCACAGAAATATAGAGAACCCACACGCACTGTGCATATTTTTGGCGCGTGTTTCTGTTCAGTGACAGTACTTCAGCGGACTGAACTGCCGAAGCGAAAGGGTTAAGGCGTGCTCTCTTCGCGTTGAAGAGTACCGGACTATTTTGGACGAAGGGAGGAAAAGGATAAGGATATAATGCGTTTCATCCGGGGTCTGCTAGTGGACTATCTAGCAGTCTATGTAGCAGAACCGTGACTCAGACATGGGATATTAAAGGGAAATCAGGAACTTCTATTTATAAGAGGCGGAGGGTTAAGTTAGGTTAGGTCACTTTTGGAAACTTCAATCGTTCTAGAATCCTTCTAGTGGAGAGTGCGCGACCTATGGGGTTGTCACGATGTTATTTTCTTATAGACAGAGACTAACGTGTGCATTACATTTATTAAAAATTTAGTTAATTATTCTTATAAAGTTGTAGTAATTATTTAGCTTATCTAAAGTCATGTTTCCCCAGCTAAGTCATATTGATGCACGAATGAAGTAAAATTCGCAATTTTAAATAACTTGAAACAACTTACAAAACTTTTGCAAATTAATTAACTGGGCAAGAGTAGATCATATCTTATCTTGTAAAAAGTTATTCAACAATTTAATTCCTTCGTCAACTACTTCCAGTGGACTTATATGCAAAATCTAGTTAGTCCGAGTGTCTTCAAATTGGATGTAGATTTCGCAGCTTTAATTAATTTAATACTAATTCTCCCAATATCCTTTAGATTGCAGGTTATCTTATCGAGAATATTATGGTTTATTTAGAATTTCACTCTCAGACCTGACCTGCTCTTCTAACTCAAGAAACGATCTCCTTGATCTCCATTTTTAAGAGATAATATCTTTAATTACAGATAAATTTGTATATGGTCAGTGTTGGTATAATTTTCGAAAATAATATTTTATCGTGAATAAGTAATTTTATTTATCGTGAATAAAATTACAATAAACGACTAAAGCATTGTATTATATTTTACATGGGCAATATAACTCCATTTTTGCTAAATCCTTTTGTTATATCATCAGTATTTACTGTGCGAATTTAGACTGTGGCTAGCAATCGATACTAATTTCTGATTTGTAAATGTTTTGTTCTAAATCTTACTAGTAACATTATTTTTCGGTTATCTATATCAGAGATAATTTTTTCAATTATTATAAAATGATTAATAATTAAAAATTCAATATATTATTGAATTTAATTTAATTAATTAGAAATATTTATTTATATTATTTTAATTTTCTGATATTTTTATTTTTAAATTATTTTGTAATTTTTTTATTAATTTATTTGTGGTATCTCTATTTAATTTATTATTGATAAGAAATTAAAAGAAATATCTATTGCTAACAGATTTTTCATTGTCCATTTTTATCATCATTTCTTCAGATTATCAGATTCTCAGAAGCCTCATATAGATCTTGTTTTAAACTTCTATTTAAATATTTTACCTCTCTTAACTTCTTTATCAAGGATATTTCTAGTATTTTTTAACATGACAATGTATTGGTGATTAAATAATTTGTACTAAAATAAATTCCTCTATAGACCGTGATGAATACACATGATTTATCAGTGATTTAATTAATCCTTTGCACTCGAAACGTTACCGTCAGTCACCATTAGATAAAATTTCGAAGATTGCTATTAATCAATATGTCAAATTTAAGATAATGTAACGGTGTGCGAGTTGTCGAAATCAAATAATTCTACGTGTTAATTATTATACGATTTCTTATTTATTACTGAAAGAAATATCGCCAGCTTTATAGCAGAAAATCTTTGAACTCCTACTCATCTTTAGCCAAAAGATCTTCGAGTGCAAAGGGTTAATTTTCATAGAAATTGAGCATGGATTATAAAGAACGTGCAAACTTTCAATGTTTCCAAATGTTATATTGCACGAAAGAAAAATATAATCAATTCTTATTATTCAACAAGTAACGGATTATTAAGAGCTCAAGGGCTAATAAGTTTATTTAACTTGGTCACTATTTATTGTCCATTTTTATAATTTTACAAATATTTTGTATAGTATAGACTTTTTGCACCTTTTACGATAAGGGTATATAATTTAAATAAATTTCTGTTTGGGTCTCGTACTTCACCGATTCGTGGAAAAATATTTATTTCCATAAACATTCGCTATCTGGTCATGAACATAAGATAAAAAGGGTACTGACGTAACCTATCTCATCTCAGGGTAGGCCATAAACTTTTGCACTTAGAATTTATTTTTCTCTCGCAAACCAAGAGAGTAGTCCCATTCCTGAAAATGTAGTTTCCAGAATTCACGATTAATTCTAACGAATATTTAATTAAATATTTAATAATTTGTTTCATTTTAATATACTGAAGAATGGAGAACTAATAGTCCACCCTATATTATCTCGACATATCAAGAACCCAAAAATATGGATTTTGTCATCACACTAGCTATTTTCTCATCTCTGAACAGCGATTATCTATGATCTATATAGTACTCTAACTGCTATAGTCCTGAGTAAAGTATCAGGTCCTATTCTTCTGAAACTTTCGTCAACTCTCTTATCCAGAGACTTCAATAATCGATTTTATAATTTTCCTACATTCTTTGCCTCGACTGTACCTAATGCTTTGAATCCTACTTTTGAAGCGATTCGAAGTTTTTCGACACTGGGAAAATTCGAATCGCTTCGTGCATTCAACGAGCACCCAAAATACTCGCGAGCTCTTGAATACCAAGCTTCGAAGATCTACCAGAAACTCCAAAGCATTGAAACGTACGAAGTCACAAAGACTCCTAGGACCCCTAAGACTTTCCAGACCTATCGAAACTTCGAATTCTCAGGATTCGAGAATTATCGAGACCTCGAAGAATTTTAAGCATCGAATAATGTTCGAAGTGATTTGAATTCATCGCCACGTGTATTTTACATACATATTCGAAGCGATTCGACGAATTCCCAAGCGTATCACTGATTATACCTCCACCCTTCTACATTGAATCCCGGGCGAAGCTCAGGTATAGCGTCAAGTATCATACTTACTGATCAGCAAATCCCTAGACATTTTCTGGCATAACACTGCTTATACATTTGCAATCTCGGCTCCCTTCACTAACGAAAAGGTGATTTAATGAAAATTAATGAACGCATTTCACTAACTTTAACCCTCTATGGACCGAATTTTTGTCTTAAATATAACAAAATTTATGGAACGGAAAGTCAACGATTATAAACCTGTATATGCAGATTAAAAAAGATATACTGGTTTAAATAATTTTGTTATAATTAATTGACTTTGTAGCTTTGAAGTAACTACGGCTTACAATGTTTGCATTTCTGTGCGTAAAAGATTCAACGCGAAATTTCATAAAACAAGTTTGCACTCATAGTAATGGCAACATCAGGGCACTTTTATTTCTTATTTCCAATACATTTCAAATCTTGGTAACCTGTAAATAGACATATAAAAGCAGCAACCAAAGAATTGTTCAATTTCGTTCGATGAAACACCTATGGGTTTTGCAATTTTCTGTGAGATACAAAGGTTGAAACTAAAAATAGCATAATAAGATGACATTACATACATCAAGAAATTATCTTATTATGCTATTTTTAGTTTCAATCTTTGACTTTTGAAATTCCCAAATGACTGCCTTGTTGTGGATAAAAATGGACACCAATATTTTCTACGTTTTTTAAACAGTTAACATATTAGTGTATTTAGATAAAAATATTTAAATAATGAAAACAACTTGCAATAAACTATTTTAAACAGAAAGAAAAATAATTGACACTTTTTAGAAAATTCTTCTCTCTCACTCTTATTAACCCTTTGCACTCGAGAGGTGACTCTCAGTCACCATTTAATCAAATTCTAAAGATCGACGTTAATTAATATATAAAATATAAAATTACCTAACGATGTGTGGAATGTCGAAGAAAAATAATTCTACGTCTTAATTTGCATATGATTTCTCATTTGCCATTTTAAAAATTTCGTCGACTCTATGACAGAAAGTTTTCGAATTGCTATTTTTCTGTAACGAAAAAGTCATCGAGCGCAAAGGGTTAAATTTGTCATTGTCAGTAGTATCTATATATCGTCGGATAAATACTGGATGATCTTCATCGGACTCATAAAGAATCTTCGGATCTATGACAGCTAATGTATCTAATTCTAATTTCTCTTTTATTCTTATCTGATTTTATATCTATATTTTGGGTACATGGTATATAAATCTGAAAATAAAAGAAAGCATAAGAATTGTCCTAAATGTACCAAATATCAATATACCAATAGCCCACTGTAATCTGAAAGTCGCAAACCTGTATGATATACAAATAGTAACAAAATGTTCCATCGTGGAACAAGGAAGACGCCGTTACAGTCTTCCAACAGTCAGGTCTTTAGGACAAAAACAATCGGCATCGGAATTTTCCTATCTTGTGTCGCCAAACACGAGAATCCGTGAAAACCCTAATTTAACAAAATTAAGCGACGATACTTAAGACTTGGCTGACAATAGGCCTGAGGGCTCCACGTGGCCCGCACACGTTGGGATCTTCAGACTCCTAGCGAGGGGCCTTAACCGTTTGAGTCCCAAGCAGCGCGATCGCGCTGTTCAGACTTCATGTTGAGAAAACCCAGCACATTTCGAGCGTTCTCGACAGCTGACGGTGCCTCACCGACTGTCGAAGTCGAAGCGCTATCGCGCCACTTGGCCAATCATCGCCATAATATAAACGAAGCGCTATCGCGCCGCTTGGGATTTCTCGACATAAAATAGAAGGAGCGCTATCACGCTGTTTGGGTCTTCTCGTACCCACTTGGAGGCAGCGCGATCGCGCTGCTTAGGATTCCCCAACAGTGTTTTTTCAAAACCCTCTGGGACTCAAACGCTTAAACGGCGGATAGGATCACTAGCGCACGGGTGGACCCCACCAAGTCGCGTACCTCGCCTCGAAGGAGAGGGTTCCCTCCACCATGGTCTTCGTTTGGGAGGACCTTCCTTCTCTTCAAGGTGACCGATTTGCTGATCAAGGGAACGCCCTTGGTCCAATTAACCAATAACATTTGGCGAGCTCCTGATTTTTCCTAACACCGATCTTAGGAAAATCTAGGAGCACAGTTCTCAACGAAACCCTGAAGAGAACTCTTCTCAACAAATCCTCAAGGAGGACAGATCGAAACGAAACCTCAACGAGAACAGTTCGAGCCTACCAATAGAGACCTCCAAAAGTTCAGTTCCTATCGTCGTACCAAAGTCTAGCGTTCGACTCAAGCCGAGATCTTCCTTTTGCTCGTGCTACTTGAAACACTTGTTCAATATTAATTTGGCGGGCAACATAACGAGATCTCAGAATTTCTGGAAAATCCCATCGCGACCCAACACGGTTACTTCTCTGCACGCTAACCGCTGTGATTTCATCCTAGAAATTTCAACGGTAATTTCTGGCGCTACATCCCTGGGTGTTCAAATCTGATGGTTAACCTACATAAGCCAGTTATAGATCCAACTTTAAAATTGTAACATTTACGAACCGTAATTTCTTGGGCTGTAAGGGCTAAGTCAAATCGACTGCATCGATTCTCAAGATGCAATGACGAGTTGTCCTAAGTGAAAATAATTGATTGACGCAATCTTGCATGACTAAAATTGGCGGATTTATATATTCTGTTGCGTCTTGCAGAGTTTGTGTTGTACGTTATGACGTTATTTTAAGATTATTATTACGTTATTATTTAGGATTACTATTATTAGGATATTCTATTCTATTTAGGATTCTATCGAGTTGCTGTTCAGTATGGATATTTAATAACATGTATTTAGGATTGTTCTTGGAGGGATAGGCTAGAATAATATTGTAGTGCTTAGTAGAACACAATAAGCGTTATTAACAAAATAACGGATTAATATAATGGAATAGTAAGTATGCACGCTTGTCCTAACTGACCATGACCTCACTCGACCTTTTATTCTTATATTTTGACAACTTTTTTACAACTGATTTCTAAGAATGATCCCTTTTTTTCAATTCAATTCAAGACCATTAAACGACGAACAGAATTGTAGACCAAAGAAAAAGATCAAATTGTAATAAATATTTACATAAATGATTGTATCTATAGCCTTTTGCGTTTAACGATAATTTATATTTTTATGTTCTTTTATGGCAAACAAAATTTTTGTGAATTTATTTAAATTCTATTCTTTATGTGTATCTTTATATGTAAAAAATTCATACAAAATGAAAAAGAATTGAAAGAAAAAGAAAAAAAGTTCATTCTTTCTGGGGTTGAAACCGGGGCCCTACCGCCTAGGAATACTACGTTGCCACTACACCAAACCATTATTTGATAACCTCTCTAAATAGAATTTAATTAAACCTACGATAAATTTTTAGTTGGAAATATCTTAAAAATTATTGAGTAGTGGCACTTATGATCTTACACCTTCGCCATCACAGGAACTAAAGCTATCATCCTACAAAATTTGAACGAAATCACTGACTCGAAGGTCTTGCAATCTTTTTGTAAGACTCTCGAAACTGAACTGCTAGTATCATCGTACTCTTATTTTAACCCTTTGCGGACGATCGCCACGTATATGCGTTTTGTGGAAGCCATCAATTTGGCCGAGGAAGGCATATATACGTTCGACGAAAACAACCGATAGGGCCGAGGGATGCATAAATATGTCCCACGTAAACGCGTTGCTATGGTCGAGAAATACAAATATGCGCCCACTGTTGCGGACCTAGGACCCTCGCGTCCCAAGTTAACCACTTGCGGTGGCAAGAAATTCACAGACGCGTGTGCCAGAACGGTCCAGAGTTTCTGTAACAATTGCCTAACGACGTGTGTACCACGTCGTTGGCGATTCTGTGACAAAAGCATTACGACGTGCGTGACACGTCTTTCCAGCGCAAGTGGTTAAGTGGTGGACTGTTTTATGTCCTTATTGTCAGCGTTGCTATGAACGAAAATCGCGTTAAGCAGTAATGAGCGCTGGTAGTTTTGAATGACCATCCTGGCAGCGGCTGGACCCCACCAAACGGTTTATTCAAAACAGTGTGCTTTGCTCCGTCCGCAAAGGGTTCACTTTATACTCTGTCTTCTTTTATACATGAACTTTCTTCCTCAGTCACGTATTTCACATGCATCTTCGGTGGGCCAGGTACTCCAGGACGCATTCGTAAACTTTTGCTCATTCCTCGCACTGGACTGTGTCATAAATATTCTTTATAATCGATTCTCTTGCATGTAGTCACTTTTATCTTATATCCCAAACACTCTTAACATTCTTTCAGGACCACACTCGTTCCAATTGCACGTATTGTGTTTGTTTCTCCTAAGCTGTGGGATAACTTCCTGTGATAGAGCTGCTGTGATGTAGGACTATTTAGCCATTTGCGCTGTAAAGACGTGCCACGCACGTCGAGATGCTTTTGTTCCAAAGCCGCCAGCGACGTGTATACCACGTCGATAGGCATTTGTCGCAGAAATAAAAACGACGTGTCCGTCACGTCGGCTAACAGTTAGCTCGCAGACGTGGTAAGGCGTCAATGTAATGCCTTACCGCATGTTAGATTGTAGAACGCGGCATGGCAACCGAAAGTTAAATCGTAACGCAAGTGGTTAAGTGCCATGCCGGTCCCCAGGGACCAGACTAGGACCAAATGGTGCTAGCTTTTGGTGTTAAATTCTTCGCCATCTTTGGACCCAACGTTTGGGAATTCCTGTTATAACAATTGGTACAGTATCTCCGAGTTTTACGAACACTTCGACCGCCGTCTGTGACCCACTTGACGGTCGAGTTTGGGCCCGAATTGGACCCTAAAACGGGCTGGGCACTTAACGTGTTAATAAGTTACATTAGCTCAGGTTGATGGGTGAAAGTAATGCATTTTGAGGTTTCTACTGGGTAAGAAGTCTATGAGAGATGGATCAGAGGTTCCATTGTCAGAGAAAATTTGTTATTAACAAAATGTGAATTTTTAAATCGTGGAAGATGTTTCAAGGGAAATACATAGTCTTACCCTAAACAGTATTCATACCTCTGTGCCTCATTGTTTTGGGCAAAGGCCATTAATTTCCTAGGCTGCCGTGTCTGAAAAGTGGTTTTAAGAGTGATGACTCAGTATGTTCAGTCTTTGCAGGGCTAAAATCAGGATATTTTTAAAATTTTCTTTTCTTTTAATTATTCTAGAAATGCTAGACTAAGATTTTAAAAAACTTTAAGACGAGTCAACGAATTGGTTAATTAAACCAAAATTTACTATCGTTATGAAGCTCATGTTCATGTTAGGAAAATTATTAATTTTTAAATTTTAACAAGTCATATGAAGTAAATAAAACCTAGTTTATGTACTACAAAAAAATTTGATAATGTTATAATAATGGTAACAAAATAATACAAGTTTTATATCTTTGACTAGAAAACGAGCTTAAAAATTTTAACAAAATAGAAAATCGAAAATATATATAAATATACCGGTATTTCAATATTTAAGTAGACATATTTTTATATAGTTATGAGGATACAATAAAAAAAATATATTGACATACCTTTTATACTTGGGTAGAAATAAAATAATACATATTTATGCATTTATTTAGAAAATATTTACAAATACTCCTTTGTTTAGAGAAATCTTAAAAATTGCAAAAACAAAGAAAACAAAAATGTGAAATAAAAAATATCAAAAATATAATTAAATATTTGCCGTTATTTCTATATATCAATTTTTATAGAGGTTTATTTTATTTAAAGGGACAGTAAAAAGATACTGCTACAATATAAAGAGTATTTTACATTTTGATACAAGTCCTTGCTTTTAATAAAGAAACGTCAACAAGGTAACGTATAATTGGTTCGAACGATATATGACGCTCGTAAATTGCGTTAAACGACGATCCAGACTGATGCTGAAATTACACTGCAGATGTCGCTGGCGCTCACGGCCATCTGCAATTCATAAGTTTCGGTGTTTAATGCCAAGCAGTAAAGCGAAACAAAATTGTTAGTTCTTTACTAGCACTAAATTCTTTATAATACCACAAACATTTAAGGAGTTTTAACTTTTTATGAATCATTCCCAACAATAATTATCGCATGAATAATATATTTCAAAATGACATGGTATTACACTCATTCATACTTGTGCTTCTCATATTTTTTTAAATATCATTTATATTAATTAAATTACTGCATAGGAAGTCAAACCATTTGTATTGTTTGATTCAGTTAATTCAGTGATGGCAAATCTATGTCAAATCAGAATTATTTGTTTCTACTTTTTTAATAAATAAATATATTAAAAATATATCTCTTTCTTTTTAATAGACCTACAAATAGCGCAGAATTATAGTTATTTCTAGATATGACACAGCACTCGAGTTAAGCTAGGATTTTTATGAATTTTGATACACCTAGCTCAGAAGGTTTGCCATAATTGAGTTAATACTGTTGCACTATCTGAGCTATAAAATCTGTGACACAAAATGTACGTATAAAATATATTTTTTATCGTCAGTATCGTATATACAGATATTTTATGCTCACATATTTTTAATTAGAATGAAATTAATCAGATGGCGCTGCCGTGCCTAGGGATATTTTTTACGCTAATCAGGTCATCCATCTCGATTGAATTGATGTTTCTTTCGGTGAGAAGGTATATGGGTAATATGCAGTGAAATATAGAGAACGCATAATGATATGAAGATATTTTGCAATAAATATTATGTATATTAATAGCAAAGATTCATCAGTGAAAATATATTCCTGTCACCAATCTCCTTCAAATTTTAGATAATAAAAGAATCACGCAGATTTTGACGGATATTCCTAATTTTATTCACTCGATATCGGAAAAGGATGAATGTTGGCTGCAATCCTGGGCATTACTGTCTCAATCGATACCTCTACTTGATAGATTTTATCTAGAATCTTGTTACATCGCGAAGCTGAGCTTCGATAAACAACATTGATCATAACGTTCAGAATGTCACTAACGAGATTGGAATATTTCAGCATGGATTATTTCCAAATGGTTCGTCCTTGGTGGTGTCCAAGATTAATTTATGACATCCGAAATTTTCGAACAAGATTGATTTATGCATTTATTTTAGTATCTTGCATTGCATATTTTTTAAACTAAGAAAATATAACGTTATTTTAACTTAAAATATTAATGTAGTAACTTTTTAGTAACTTTAACTAGAAGTTACTAAATTAGTAACTTTTTTTATACCTAATACATAAAAACGTTGACAAGAAATGTAGATAACTCTCTATAACGATTTCATGCTATGTATGTGTGCATATAACGTAATGCATAATATTAAAAATGTATTGATATAGTAATATTTTTTAATACAGAAAAGAATGCTCTTTCGTACAAAATGAAAATACATAAGTATTAGATTATGTAAATTGTATTATATAATTATATGAACAACAACAATTAGAATAGTATGATAAATTCTGTTTCTATTCCAATGAAACACAATATTAATATTATCTTTAATATTTTTTAATATTTATTAATATTTATTTTAATATTTATAAATCAATATTATTTTTAATAATTGCAGAAGCAAGTTTCTACTTGCTAAGTAATATTGTGCTTTATACTTGTATTCAACAGGACAACGTAGTATTACATTCGTAAACCTAATTAATAATTAACTATTTTTAAATGTTATGTGTTATATAAATTATTTATAGTTTGTAAAATATAAAACGGTAGACGATGATTCGTATATAAATCATATATTCTTATTATACGATGTAACTATACAACTGAAAAATATTAATTGCGATTATTACAAAATTCGTTGCTGTTAATAATATTTACAGATATTACGATTTTCATAAAATTTACTAAAAGTTTATAAACTAATCTTTCAACTAGGAATAATAATTTAGCTTATTTTAAGTGTAGCTCTTGTAGATTATTTATAAAATTACTTTTTCTCTACTGTAATATTATTTCCGCTATGAAAACATTGCATTCTTCGATACTTCTCGCCTTTTTTTGTTTTTATCGATTACTTCCATATTCGTTGTTTATTTCAACAATACCGTTCGAAATGCTGAGCCAATTCCGCCTAGATTGGAAGCTATACCAACGGAAATTGCATGTGATCATACACGTATATCTTGATATTAACAATCTGAAGGAAAATTCATACGAAAATGTAAAAAATATTGGAAATTTATTAAACGATTTTATATAAATTTCTTTCATGGATTTCTTTCATAAAATTTTTGTATATTTTATATAAACGTATCGTCGCATGAAGGCAGTCGAGGGTTATCGTGGTGGATGCCTTCTCTCGGTATATTCTACCAAACAAAAAGTTGCACACTTTCATGAGGCAAACATAACAGTGGAATAAAATTCTTTTTTCAAAGTTATTTAAGTCAAAATTTCATGGTTGTTAAGCATCTTTTAATTGTTTAATTATATACTTCAAAAGTAGTGTTCATTATACATAATTTAAAATTGGAAATTTTATGCTATTTAGATTAGCTCAAATCTTCGTCGTATCACTATGGTACACATTACTATAAATTTAGAAGCACTGAGTTAGAATATAAAGTAATTACAAAAGATATAATTTTAAATTTATCTGTGAGAAAACGTGTAAAATATGAAAATTTTTTAAAAATGTATAGTAATCCAACTATATACTCTAATTTACTATTTGATAGAGAAGAAACGATCAAAGTTCCTAGTTCCTAAATGAATAATCTTAGGCCTTGGCTGACGTGAGATGGATAACAGTATAAAAACGATAATTTTGATATTCACGGGCATCACATAAATCACAAAAATATAAAATATAAAATAGGAAACTCACTAAAGAAATTATGATTCATTCGACTTTCATGCAATCTCCCATTCCATAGCTCAGTTGACGCCACCTAGGAGTGGACACTCATAGCAAATCTCTCATCTTCGTATTATCTGTCCCAAAATTCACGCAGGAAGTAATTTTGATAGAAAACACAGGTTTTTAATAAAAAATTGTTAATATTGGTCAACAATAAAGATGCGTTGCTCTTTCCTGTAGCGCTCCATTTTTAATAATCCTTAACTGTCATCTGTCACGCAATCTTTTTTTTTCGTTAATGACACTTTACCGCACAAATAGCGGAAAATTCAAGTTTTGCGTGAATTTTGGACATTTTTTATAATACAACCACCATACTACATTTGTATCACTATAATACCAGAAACCTTGCATCCGAAAAAAAGTTCAAAAATAGCAATTCAATTTAATTAGGACGCGTCAGTCAGAATTGTTCGCCATGAACTCAGACTAGATATTCAGACTCAGGCTACTTACAGCTAGATAAAAGAGACTGGTCGATCAATATTATTCTCTAAAAATACTATAATAAACAATAAAATATTCGAATATAATTTTTGTACGAAGACAGTCGAGGGATGTTGTGAATGGATGCCTTTTCTCGGTATGTGTTCTGTCGAGAAACAAGAAAGACACTATTAGGGTCTTCCAACAGCCAAGTCTTTAGGGTCAAAACAATCGGCATCGGAATTTTCCTATCTATGTTTTCTGCATGTTTGAAAATTTTCTTTTTTATCATGACTTTTTGTGTTGCGAAACAGAAGAATCCGTGAAAACCCTAATTTAACGAAATTAAGCGACGACACTTAAGACTTGGCTGACAATAGGCCTGAGGGCTCCATGTGGTCCGCACACGTTGGGATTTTCAGACTCCTAGCGAGGGGCCTTAACCGTATGGATCCCAAGCAGCGCGATCGCGCTGTTCAGATTTCATGTTGAGAAAATCCAGCACATTTCGAGCGTTCTCGACAGCTGACGGTGCCTCACCGACTGTCGAAGTCGAAGCGCTATCGCGCCACTTGGCCAATCATCGCCATAATATAAACGAAGCGCTATCGCGCCGCTTGGGATTTCTCGACATAAAATAGAAGAAGCGCTATCACGCTGTTTGGGTCTTCACGTACCCACTTAGAGGCAGCGCGATCGCGCTGCTTAGGATACCTCGACAGTGTTTTTTCAAAACCCTCTGGAACTCAAAACGCTTAAACGGCGGATAGGGTCACTAGCGCGCGGGTGGTCCCCACCAAGTCGCGTACCTCGCCTCGAAGGAAAGGGTTCCCTCCACCATCGTCTTCGTTTGGAAGGACCTTCCCTTTCTTCAAGGTGACCGATTTGCGGACCATGGGAAGGCCCTTGGTCCAATTAGCCAATAATATTTGGCGAGCTCCTGATTTTTCCTAACACCGATCTTAGGAAAATCTAGAAGCACAGTTCTCAACGAATCCTCAAGAAGAACAGTTCGAGCCTATCAATCGAGTCGTGTTCGATTCCTATCGTCGCACCAAAGTCTATCGTTCATCTCCAGTCAAGATCTTCCTTTTGCTCGTGCTAATTGAAACAATTGTCCAATATTAATTTGACGGGCAACATAGCGAGATAGCGAGACGGGTTTACAACCCGTCAGAATTCCCCAAAATTCATTCGCGACGCGACAGTATGTTCTATCCATTGAAATACTGAGAACTTTGAATGTACAATGAAGAACACTTTCCTTTTTGTATATACTTCATTACACTGATAATTGTTGCGATTTCGAATGTGATGAGTATGCGTTATACTAAGTGTTCTATATGCGTTTTGACTGAGCTCTGAGTGGCGTCTGATTTGTTGTCATAAGTTCCGGATGATTTCTGTGTGTTGTCTTCGACTTCTGCATGACTTCTGATGTCTTCTGACTGAGTTCTGAATAACGTCTATTCTGTCCGGTGACTCATCAAGTTTGTTGTGATTTATCAAGAGTGAATATTAGTGGAGGAGAAATAGAGATTTTGATTGAACGTGGGTGTTTCGGAAGGACCTTTAGTCGAGGAGTTGGAGACTGTCAAGGAAGTTTCCTTTCGGCATTGTTTTGGTCGTCAATATCACGATTTATGAGTAGAGGTCTGTTTGTTGCTTCGGTGGGTCAGTCACACGTGGGTCCAATCTGTTAGGTCTAATTGTAGGTTGTAAGGTTGTACATAACCTGTGTGTTTGTATTAATTATATTGCTTAATCCGCCAGAAGGACGGTAAGGCACGTCTAGCCTTCAGTATTGTAACAAGTATACTTGATAATTTTTCTTACATCTAATACTGTCTTATGTATCGCGTATTGAATTATAGTATCAAATTAATTCCAACATTTTATTACATTAAATTAAATGTATTTAACAATTACTTCTTATTGTTCCATTATTATGTAGCACAAAAAGATTACTATTATGCATCTTCTTGTTATTATTAAACTTTAACAAATATGTCTATCTGTATATAATAAAGTTTCTATATTTATGTTATTACTTTAAGGATATATTACTTAAGGATATAGCGTGTCAAAATATATACTGATCTAAGGGTATATAACTGATCGAGTAATTAATAAAACGACTGAAAGTGAATCCAAAGCTCGTATCGTAAATAAACACATTTTTAATATTTAAAATAGAACATGAGTGAAAATTGCTATTCATTTGGCTACTAACGCCATTTTGCATTTACCGTTGATTATTATATTTATTTTGTACGTTATTCAGCATTTTTGCTGATTTATTTAAAAAATCCAAAATTGCATTTGTAATATTACCATAACATATTTAACACGTTATGGTAATATTACAAATGCAATTTTGGATTGTTTAAATAAATCTAAATTTCTTTATTGACATGTGCTCAGATCACATCAGACTTTTTTAACTTCTAGAAGGAAAGAATGTATGTTTTCTAAGTATATCAACCACTTTCACTCGCGTCATCTGTCTAGTGACTTTTCTAGTGAGAACATTCATAGACAGAAAATTCCTAAATAATAACCAACAAAATTTTCGAGCTACACGTTTCTTGAATAAAGTGACAAAGTATATTTACTTTCGCGACCCGTTTTTCTCTTCCTTTCTCAGTAATAAATAATAAATTTTAGTGATCATTTAACTACTATGATGAGTAAAAGTTCTTAAATTGCAGAATTCAGATCAATTTTCAATTTTAATTTTAGTGACTATGTATACACACAAATACACACCAAAGATGCAATCAAACTCTCGATATTTTGCTCTTAAGTGCAGACACCACTCTGATTGATTTGAAAAACCGAATTTTTATTTTTCGGGGTGAGAGCTGAGCTATGACACGTGAAAAGCTTAAAACTTAAAACTTCTTTTGTTTTTCTCAAATCTATATCTTTCAATATGACCGTAACGAAATCTCCGAAACTATGCATTCGATTTATTTTAAATTTTATACAGGTATTCTGCATTGAATATTCTACAATACATCGTACAATTTTTGTGACATGTTAATTCTTTAATTTTTTATACACGTTTCAAGTAATTTTTTTTTTTTGATAAAAACGATTATTTTCTCTCCAAACTGCGACTATTTCTACGATTATTAAACTTTTCAGAAACCTGTGTGTTACATTTTACATAATAATTTCTAGTTTCTGAATAAATAACATTTTCTTATTTTAGTCATCTTGATTCTTGACAATTGTGATGGTCAACGACGATCAGTAACAATTTTGCGAATAGCGAATAATTTCGCTATTTTGTACGATTTTTCCTTTTAAAGAATTACGAAATAAAGCTGAAATTTACATTTATATTTACTGATAACAACTACATTTTTCATTCAGTAATTATCTGTAAAAGAAATTTCCAAGCTTTACCTATCTCTTAACCCTCTATGGGCCGAATATATATTTTTCTTGCCTATAAGAATTGTATGTAACATAAAATCAACAAATATCAACCAATAAATTCAGCAGTTTTGACAATTTCATTATAACGAATTCATATTGAAAATTTAAATTAACAACGTTTGTACTATTGTGCCAAGATATTGCGCAATAGATAGACAAGATAATTTTCCACGCCATCTTGTGGAAAAAAAGGTCATAGGGGGCCATAGAGGACCTAACCTATCATGATCGAATAACCGGTAAATGAAAAAGAATTAGAATTTTTAAAAATGGACCCACAGGAGGTATTGTAAAAATAATTATAAATATATAGAAAGAAAAATGGCGAAATGGAGTGATGAAGACGATAACATTGAATGCAGTATTTAATAAAATACCCATACATTAGCATGTAACTAGTGTAACTTGAAAGTTAAACGGGCCCATAGAGGGTTAACGACGTTTCAATATGTACTTTCGATAAGGAATAGTACGATCTCGAATAAACACGACTATTATTCGATTTGACGATTTGTATCGGCGTGCTTGAATATCATCGACGCGTTGATAGCTTCTAACGAAATGTCCGCAGAGATAAAGCAAGGATTTAAAACCTTGAAAACTCATTAACCTGAAAAGACGATGGCTCGACGCTCTCTAAATACAACGGCAATCGGTTTAACGTGATCGGTTTCGCGAATGAAAACAGCAAAGCGATTATGTCACTCGAGAATGGCGACGTCGGCGGCAGCGATAGCAGACAAAGGGATTTCCTAACGGCACTCTTCTCCACCGATTCGTCCATTTTCTTCCCACCCGCCATGTCGCAAACTGTGTCACTTTCCCGGCGCGCCGCGGCACGTCGCGGCGTCCTCGTCTTTGCGCTCATACACGCCACCGATATTCCCTCTATATAATTGCCAATCCGCGACACGCTGAATCGCGTCGCGCTCATTGTTTACCGCTCTGATTCTTTCGCCTCTATCAGTTATCCACGAATGCCGCAGGCTATCCAGCTAAACTTGCTTTATTTTCTCCTTTATTTTCGTTTGCTATCTCCTCTTTTGACGATAGGTGTATTCCGCGGGATGTTATTCTGTTTCAAGAGACGAATGCTTTCTTATGCCCCGTGTCAGATACAGGTGAATGTTTCCGCGTTGTAAATGTACTGTGCGTTGCCGACTTGAAGTTCGCTGTTTCGGTAGAGGGGCAGGGGAGTATTCCATTCGTTCCGCCTGACATGCTTACTCGTAGTCCCCACTCTTCTATGCTACTACCGAAATCACTACCATCAGGCTCGGTAATGTTATCTGTTAACCCATTCGAGACGGCGATTTTTTTCGAACACGGTCCCCAGGAGCGAAAATTTGTTTTCTTTATATTGTTCATTTTTAATTAAAAAAAAAAACTTGTTTACTATGGAAATCGCCAAATTCGTAAGTGAATTCGCATAAATAAGATGATTGCACACCGTGTGTGCAGCTCGCTCCTCAGAAAATTTTTATTGCGAGGAGCGGATTGAACACCATGTGTGCAATGTAAGGTAAAATAAAAATACATCATTAAAATTGATAAACATTTATTTCAAAAATAGTTAGATAATATAAAATCGTTATTTTGCTCTCAATAATGAAGAACAGAATATAATGCAAAGAAAATTTTTAAGAAATGGTAAAAAGTCAAAAAAATAAGTTGAATAATGAAGAAAATAATATAAACGAGAAATAAATTTTTAGAAAAATGTCTAAAGGTAATAAAGTAATGTAACTCAGTAATGAAGAAGGAAATATAATTTGTTAAGACATTTTTAGGAAATAGTATACTGATCGAAAATCCAAGCAAAATGTTTTGTTTTTTTTGGTACGCAACAGAACCAATGCCAAATTTTGTTTTTCTATACTTTACAGATATTATTAATTCAAAAAGAGTTTTATCTCGACGACTACTGTACTCAGAATAACTGATAAATGCTCATTATTATTATTGCACACACGGTGTGCAATCGGTCTTATAGCCTCGGAAATCAATTGCACACAGGGTGTGCAATCGGTCTCGAATGGGTTAACATATTGCATACGGCGATCCAGACACACTTTATACGATGCATATATGCACTTTTTTAATTAGCATTTGGTATTATATTCGCATAAGGTATTAAAATAAGAATACGCGAGACTTCATTACCCTAGTAACGTAACAAGAAAATTTATTTTTAATTCCTTAACCCTTTCGGTGCTACTGCCGCCCATTGGCGTCGGCTATGAAACGTTCTCTGGGTACTACCGTCGCTTATTGACGGCAGCCTATTAAAGCCAATTAAATACCTTCATTTATAAATTACGAATGGTTTGAATATTTGCAACATTCATGGTGTATTTTCGGTATTAATTGGGACTATAGCACTTTATAATTTCATTCTGTCGTTCAAACCAAATATATCTCTAAATCTGTTCTTAACTAGACAAATAACTGTTTGTAAAATCGTAAACAGTAATTAAAGTTCATCATATTTAATATAATTAAATGATACTTTATTTGTCTATCTTTCATTTGTTGACCAACACGAGAATAGTCTCCTAACTGAACAACTATATCGATCAGTGTATATCTTTAATCTTGTTCCGTCCCGGAGAGCGTGTTTATAACATAATTTTATTCCAAGGCTTACAATTTTAACAGACCTAACGGTTTATTTTATATTCTATACCGCGACTGCAATTCCGGAGGTTCGATGTGCCTCAACGCCGTTCTAGCGAATTAAGCTTATGAAGGTAAAGCAAAATTAGGAATTTTACTAGTACCAGACGCGACAGATGGGACCCACTTGTGACAGACCCAACAAGCGACGGACGGACGGCACTTATAAATCACGTCATTGACCATCAGAAATCGGCTCCTTGACAGTTTCCTACTCCTTCGCCAAAGGTCCTTATGTCACACCCTCTGTCCAATTAAAACTCTTTACCTTTCCACCACCAACATCTATTTTACCCAATCAGAACTAAACTAGA